>NC_069499.1:610732299-610859799 GCF_027579735.1 Bombina bombina | reverse complement strand
AACAATTTTAAGCTAATTACACCTACTCTAAGCCCCCTAATAAAATAACAAAGCCCCCCAAAATAAAAAAATGCCCTACCCTATTCTAAAATACAAATAGAAAAGCTCTTTTGCCTTACCAGCCCTTAAAAGGGCCTTTTGCGGGGCATGCCCCAAAGAATTCAGCTCTTTTGCCTGTAAAAAAAAAACATACAATACCCCCCCCAACATTACAACCCACCACCCACATACCCCAAACCCCCCTTAAATAAACTGAACACTAAGCCCCTGAAGATCTTCCTACCTTATCTTCACCACGCCAGGTATCACCGATCGGTCCAGGCTCCGAAGTCTTCATCCAAGCCCAAGCGGGGGCTGAAGATGTCCATCCTCCGGCTGAAGTCTTAATCCAAGCGGCGGCTGAAGAGGTCCATCATCGGGGCTGAAGTCTTCATCCTATCCGGGCAGAAGAGGAGATGCAGACCGGTAGACATCTTCATCCAAGCGGCATCTTCTATCTTCTTCCATCCGTCGACGAGTGGCTCCATCTTCAAGACCTCCGGCGCGGATCCATCCTCTTCTTCCGACATCCTAACACAGAATGAAGGTTCCTTTATGGGACGTCATCCAAGATGGCGTCCCTCAAATTCCGATTGGCTGATAGGATTCTATCAGCCAATCGGAATTAAGGTAGGCAAATTCTGATTGGCTGATGGAATTAGCCAATCAGATTCAAGTTCAATCCTATTGGCTGATCGGAACAGCCAATAGAATGCGAGCTCAATCTGATTGGCTGATCGGATCAGCCAATCGGATTGAACTTGAATCTGATTGGCTGATTCCATCAGCCAATCAGAATTTTCCTACCTTAATTCCGATTGGCTGATAAAATCCTATCAGCCAATCAGAATTCGAGAGACGCCATCTTGGATGACGTCCCTTAAAGGAACCGTCATTCGTCGGGAAGTCGTCGGTGAAGATGGATGTTCCGCGTCGGCGGGATGAACATGGATCCGGAAGAAAGAAGATTGAAGATACCGTTGATAGAAGACTTCAGCCGGATCATGGACCTCTTCAGCTCCCGCTTGGATGAAGACTTCAGCCGGATCATGGACATCTTCAGCCCCCCGCTTGGGCTTGGATCAAGACATCGGAGCCAGGACGGATCGGTGTGATACCCGGCGAGGTGAAGAATAAGGTAGGAAGATCTTCAGGGGCTTAGTGTTAGGTTTATTTAAGGGGGGTTTGGGTTAGATTAGGGGTATGTGGGTGGTGGGTTGTAATGTTGGGGGGGGGTATTGTATGTGGTTTTTTTACAGGCAAAAGAGCTGAATTCTTTGGGGCATGCCCCGCAAAGGGCCCTTTTCAGGGCTGGTAAGGTAAAAGAGCTTTGAACTTTTTTAATTTAGAATAGGGTAGGGCATTTTTTTTATTTTGGGGGGCTTTGTTATTTTATTAGGGGGCTTAGAGTAGGTGTAATTAGTTTAAAATTGTTGTAATATTTTTCTGTTTGTAAATATTTTTTTATTTTTTGTAACTTATTTAATTGTATTTATTTGTAGATATTGTATTTAATTAATTTATTGATAGTGTAGTGTTAGGTTTAATTGTAGATAATTGTAGGTATTGTATTTAATTAATTTAATGATAGTGTAGTGTTAGGTTTAATTGTAACTTAGGTTAGGATTTATTTTACAGGTAATTTTGTAATTATTTTAACTAGGTAACTATTAAATAGTTATTAACTATTTAATAGCTATTGTACCTGGTTAAAATAATTACAAAGTTGCCTGTAAAATAAATATTAATCCTAAAATAGCTGCAATATAATTAGAATTTATATTGTAGCTATATTAGGGTTTATTTTACAGGTAAGTATTTAGCTTTAAATAGGAATAATTTATTTAATAAGAGTTAATTTATTTCGTTAGATTTAAATTATATTTAACTTAGGGGGGTGTTAGGGTTAGAGTTAGACTTAGCTTTAGGGGTTAATACATTTATTATAGTAGCGGTGTGGTCCGGTCGGCAGATTAGGGGTTAATTATTGTAGGTAGGTGGAGGCGATGTTGGGGGCGGCAGATTAGGGGGTTAATAAATATAATATAGGGGTCGGCTGTGTTAGGGGCAGCAGATTAGGGGTACATAGGGATAATATAATAAGAATAAGAGTGAACCAGGCGCCAACTAACGGAGGCTAGGTGAGGTAGTTTAAAATACAACAATTTATTACATTCAATGTGTAACAACAATATACAGAAATTCCTTAATCAATAAAATATATAAAAATCATAGATCCATGACAGTATAAAACAATGTGCATATACAAAAAGACAATGCTCAAACACAGATGGCGGTGTATTTGCAGAGAATTACACTTCTGACAGTACAATTGCAGAAAATATATTTAAAAAAATATGTGATTATTAAATGTCTAAGATAAAATTCTGTTGGAGTCCGGTGGGCTTGATTCAGTACTGAAAAATGTGATCTTAAAAATACATCCAATAAGTTCCTAAAATTAAGTGTTGTATCCAAATGAAGAAAAAATGTGATTTATGTCACCCAAAACAATGACTTCAAGAAACTTGTCCCAAAAATAAGTGCAATTTTTACAAATCAAGTTGATCCAGCCTATATTCAAAAGATAGTGGAAAAATATAGTAAAAAATCGTGAAAATTAATTGACAAATCCAAAAATATGCCAGTGAATCCAAAAATAAAAAAATATATCAAAAAATAAAAAATATCAATAAAAATCGATGAAATAGTCAATAATAATCTTTCAACAAAGGTGTGTAGAGAACAATAAAAACAAAAATCAAAAATGGAAATTCAAAAGTAAATAAAACCAATGGTGTTCACTATGTGCCAATAACTCTTTATCCGACAAAGGAAATGTTGAGACTGGTAGTCTCCTGGGATTTAGAGAATTTATTCACCAACGAAGTGCATAAAAATATCCTGTGGAAAGAAAAAATAAATCCAATGTGTAGTACATAAAACAATAATGGACTTCAATGAAATCAGGCTTACCAATGCTGGTCTACGCGTTTCGGCCCTGCTAGGCCTTTATCAAGACTGATTTCTAGTAATCACTGATAGCCTTTTATACCAACTGACCGGATGTATTGATTGTAAACTAACTTCCGGTTTCGTTGTGTTTATACTGCTATTATATAAAGAATCGTGTTCTTTATAATATACATTCTAAAATCTTGTAAATACACAATTAGTATTTGTATGATGAGTACAAACTGTTCGCTAAATAACAGTAGTCTATTAAATATCTCATAATAGCCTCCGTATTATGGTGACGTCACTTCCGGTTGGACAATGTTGCTGCATATCTCGGCACTTTATAGATTAATTAGTGGATTGAGTTATACCTATAGATATGAGTTTGCTAATAGCTACATACTTTATTTGAGGTACTCATATTTATGTGTCCGATTTCGCTAGGTTTCACTAGGTTTTGGCTTGCGACTGTGTGCCGATATTCGACCAATCACATTGGACTATTTCGCAAGCCAAAACCTAGTGAAATCTAGCGAAATCGGACACATAAATATGAATACCTCAAATAAAGTATGTAGCTATTAGCAAACTCATATCTATAGGTATAACTCAATCCACTAATTAATCTATAAAGTGCCAAGATATGCGGCAACATTGTCCGACCGGAAGTGACGTCACCATAATACGGAGGCTATTATGAGATATTTAATAGACTACTGTTATTTAGCGAACAGTTTGTACTCATCATACAAATACTAATTGTGTATTTACAAGATTTTAGAATGTATATTATAAAGAACACGATTCTTTATATAATAGCAGTATAAACACAACGAAACCAGAAGTTAGTTTACAATGAATACATCCGGTCAGTTGGTATAAAAGGCTTTCAGTGATTACTAGAAATCAGTCTTGATAAAGGCCTAGCAGGGCCGAAACGCGTAGACCAGCATTGGTAAGCCTGATTTCATTGAAGTCCATTATTTTATGTACTACACATTGGATTTATTTTTTCTTTCCACAGGATATTTTTATGCACTTCGTTGGTGAATAAACTCTCTAAATCCCAGGAGACTACCAGTCTCAACATTTCCTTTGTTGGATAAAGAGTTATTGGCACATAGTGAACACCATTGGTTTTATTTACTTTTGAATTTCCATTTTTGATTTTTGTTTTTATTGTTCTCTACACACCTTTTTTGAAAGATTATTATTGACTATTTCATCGATTTTTATTGATATTTTTTATTTTTTGATATATTTTTTTATTTTTGGATTTGTCAATTAATTTTCACGATTTTTTACTATATTTTTCCACTATCTTTTGAATATAGGCTGGATCAACTTGATTTGTAAAAATTGCACTTATTTTTGGGACAAGTTTCTTGAAGTCATTGTTTTGGGTCACATAAATCACATTTTTCTTCATTTGGATACAACACTTAATTTTAGGAACTTATTGGATGTATTTTTAAGATCTCATTTTTCAGTACTGAATCAAGCCCACCGGACTCCAACAGAATTTTATCTTAGACATTTAATAATCACATATTTTTTTTAAATATATTTTCTGCAATTGTACTGTCAGAAGTGTAATTCTCTGCAAATACACCGCCATCTGTGTTTGAGCATTGTCTTTTTGTATATGCACATTGTTTTATACTGTCATGGATCCATGATTTTTATATATTTTATTGATTAAGGAATTTCTGTAGCGGTGTACGGAGCGGCAGATTAGGGGTTAAAAAAAATATGCAGGTGTCAGCGATAGCGGGGGCGGCAGATTAGGGGTTAATAAATATAATATAGGGGTCGGCGATGTTAGGGGCAGCAGATTAGGGGTACATAGGGATAACGTAGCTGGCGGCGGTGTACGGAGCGGCAGATTAGGGGTTAAAAAATGTTAATAGAGTGGCGGCGATGTGGGGGGACCTCGGTTTAGAGGTACATAGGTAGTTTATGGGTGTTAGTGTACTTTAGAGCACAGTAGTTAAGAGCTTTATAAACCGGCGTTAGCCCAGAAAGCTCTTAACTACTGACTTTTTTCTGCGGCTGGAGTTTTGTCGTTAGATTTCTAATGCTCACTTCAGCCACGACTCTAAATACCGGCGTTAGAAAGATCCTATTGAAAAGATAGGATACGCAATTGGCGTAGGGGGATCTGCGGTATGGAAAAGTTGCGGCTGCAAAGTGAGCGTTAGACCCTTTCCTGACTGACTCCAAATACCAGCGGGCGGTAAAAACCAGCGTTAGGAGCCTCTAACGCTGGTTTTGACTGCTACCGCCCAACTCTAAATCTAGGCCTATGTGTTTAGAAGCCCCACTTCAAATGTGTCCTTCATGTACTGAAAGGGCCTTACATTGCAAAGAACATATTTTAGCTGATAAAAGTATGTCTCAGGATGATTCTCAGTCAGAAGAGAATCAAGTTATGCCATCTACTTCTCCCCAAGTGTCACAACCTTTAACGCCCGCCCAAGCGACGCCAAATTCTTCTAGTGCGTCTAATTCTTTCACCCTGCAAGATATGGCTGCAGTTATGTCTACTACCCTTACAGAGGTATTATCTAAATTCAGACTATAAGTTTTTAACATCAATTATAGCTAATAGATTACAACCATTGCTTAAAGGCATTATACATGAGAACCAAGTAGGTTTTATGCAGGGGAGAAATCCAGTCAAAAATCTACGGAAGACCATGATTATTCTGGACTATCTCTGGAATAAATCAAGTGAAAAGAACAGGAAAGGGCTAGATGCTGCAATCATATCCTTAGATGCTGAGAAAGCATTTGACTACATAAGTTGGAGTCACTTATTCACAACATTAGAGAATTTTGGGTTTGGAGGGCACTTTAGTAATTTCATTCAATCAATATATAGTAACCCAGTCTCGGCCCTCATTATAAACAATGCATCTACAGATTTTATCTCCCTCACTAGAGGCACAAGGCAAGGCTGCCCATTATCCCCGCTTTTATTTAATATTTCACTTGAAACATTGGCCATAATGCTACGGGATCAATTACACGGCATTAGTATTGGGGAACATAGGTTTACACTCTCGTTGTATGCAGATGATTTTTTTAGATAACCTAGAAAGCAATTTGACAAAGCTTACAATGATTATGCGACTTTTTGGCTTAGTTTCGGGTTATAAAATCAATTTTACCAAATCCGAACTATTATGGATAATGAAACCGGCGAAAAGTAGCATGAAACATCCCTTTAAGGAAACCAAATCTATAAATTATTTAGTTATATCTTTGAGTAATAACCCATTGGAGTGGTATGATATGAATATCCCAATTTGCCTGAAGGTAATGCAGAAACAATTAGAAAGCTGGATCAACCTCCCGATCTCACTTATATCACGTATTATGTAAATAAAAACAATACTATTCTCTAAAATTCTTTATCTTTTACAGAACATTCCTGTGATGCTTAAAAATAAGGATATAGTGAAATTTAATCAAATGTGTTCTAAGTTTATATGGAAAGGGGGTAAGCCGAGGATTGCTCTGATAAGACTAATGAATGACAATATGGCAGCTGGACTATCATTCCCTAACATCAAATACTATAACTGGGCCGCTCTACTCAAATACGCCATTGATTGGATCACTGGGAAAGAATATGTTACTCTATATCAGTTTGAGTCTAGTATTACTGCCCCATTTAATTTGAATGCTTTGCTACATTGTTCACTGAGGGAATTGCCCGGGAATGTTTACAATTTAATGACGTTTAAGAATGTTGTCTGGGCATGGCAAAAATTTTGTATAGAAATTCGGGTTAATCCCAAAGTAACTGAATTTTTAACAATACAGGGCAATCCCAAATTCCAACCAGGACATGATCATAAAGTCTTCTAGGGCTGGCGAGAGAGGGGTTTAATATATGTCAAACAGCTCTTATTAGCAGATGGTGTAATTGACTCATTTCACTCTATCTGTGCCAAGTATGGAATACAAAGTAAGAATTTTTTCACTTATCTTCAGATCCGGCATTACTTAGCAGAGTTGCAAAAACAATACAAACCAACTTGGTCTACAGGCCCGTTAGCAACTGGAATAAAAATATATCAAGCAGGAAGATTTTCAATCTCAACTTTTTATAAGATATTGAATGCTAATAGTAAATTAAGACAAATTACATATATTCAGTTAACATGGTTAAAATATTTCCCAGATCTAGATGTAACAGATATACAAGGTAGTCTCCAAGTAATTAATGATTCTTGGGTCCCCACAGCATGGCGTGAGTCACATTTAAAAATTCTATACAATGTATATATCACCCCTAAGAAAATGTCTGTGTGGTCTAAGAATGTGCATTTATGTTCAAGATGTAGCAGAGAGAGAGCAGATAAACTACACTGTTTGTGGATATGTCCTAAGATATCTCAATTTTGGGGTAAAGTATTTTACTAGATCAAACAGTTATCGCTAGAATAAGTATAGGCCCCCAAGATATTGTGTTTTTACTTAGATATTCAGTGAGATGTAAGGAATATAAACTTATAAACACATTACTAATATTAGCTCGTAACCTTATCTTCAAAGCAGTACATGCACCCAAATTTTCCGAATTCAAGGACGCAGTTATTATGCAAATAATAATGGAACAATATAATATTCAAATTTCAAATAATGAACAGATACAGGCGTTTTTTCTCAAATGGGAAGGAATAATTAAATCTCTCCCGATTAATATTCAAACCCAAGTGGTTAAGCCATTGAGTAATTCGAGTTTTGTTCTTCAAAATATTTTTGCAGGTCATTTTCCCGGGTGGTGGTCAGGTGGCACTGATAATTCAGTGGGGTGGGCGGAGGGGGGAGAAGAAGAATAGAGAAGGTCTTTTTTTTTTTTTTTTTTCTCCCCCTCTTTGTCTTTTTGTTTCTTTTATTCTGAATATATCGATGTGATGTGACGTTTATGGAATAATGAATGAAATTTACATGATTCGCCCTGTGGTTATTTTATATTAGACTGCGAATGTAACATAACTTAAGATAAGATATGCTCTGTTTCTTGTATATAAGATTTCAAGGAGGACCTGGTGTTGGTCCCAATATATGACTTAATATATCACAGCTATTCATTTTATGTGTTTTTGAATTGTAGGAATGACCAATTTGTTTTAAAAGCTGTAAGAATCTCTGTTTAAGTTGTTCGTGCACTTGGAAATTAATAAAAAATATGTTGTAATATGGATGCTTAATAATACATAAAAAAAAAACTGCCTGGTTTACAGGGTAAGCGCAGTAGGTCCGGTATTAGAGTAAATGCCGAGCCCTCTGATGCTTTATTGGCCATCTCTGATGTACCCTCACAGTGTTCTGATTTGGGGGTGGGGGAATTGCTGTCTGAGGGAGAGCTTTCTGATTCAGGAAAGATGTTCCCTCAAACAGACTCAGATGTGACGGCCTATAAGTTTAAGCTTGAACTCCTCCGTTTTTACTCAGGGTGGTTTTAGCGACTCTGGATGATTGCGACCCTATTGTCATCCCGCCAGAGAAACAGTGTAAAATTGATAAATATCTAGAGGTCCCTACTTACACTAATGTTTTTCCATTGGACATTGCTACTAAGGAATGGGATAGACCAGGCATTCCGTTCTCTCCCCGTCCTACCTTTAAGAAAATGTTTCCCATATCTGACACCATTCGGGATTCGTGGCAGATGGTCCCTAAGGTGGAGGGAGCTATTTCTACCCTGGCTAATCGTACAACTATACCTATTGAGGACAGTTGTGCTTTCAAAGATCCTATGGATAAAAAATTAGAAGGGCTTCTAAATAAGCTGTTTATTCATCAGGGTTTTCTTCTGCAACCTATAGCGTGCATTGTTCCAGTAACTACTGCAGCAGCTTTTTGGTTTGAGGCTCTAGAGGAGTCTCTTAAGGTTGAGACCCCATTAGATGATATTTTGGATAGAATTAAGGCTCTCAAGCTAGCAAATTCTTTTATTACAGATGCCGCTTTCAAAATGGCTAAATTAGCGGCTAAGAATGCAGGCTTTGCCATTTTAGCGCGTAGAGCGTTATGGCTTAAGTCATGGTCTGCTGATGTGTCATCTAAATCCAAGCTTTTAGCTATTCCCTTTTAAGGGTAAGACCCTATTCGGGCCTAAACTAAAGGAGATCATTTCTGACATTACTGGAGGTAAAGGTCATGCCCTTCCTCGGGACAAGACGGTTAAAATGAGGACCAAACAGAATAATTTTCGTTCCTTTCAAAACTTTAAAGGCGGTCCCTCTACTTCCTCATCCGCCTCCAAGCAGGAGGGGAACTTTGCTCAATCCAAGTCAGTCTGGAGACATAACCAGACCTGGAATAAAGGTAAACAGGCCAAGAAGCCCGCTGCTGCTACCAAGACAGCATGAAGGGGCAGCCTCCGATCCGGGACCGGATCTAGTAGGGGGCAGACTTTCTATCTTCGCTCAGGCTTGGGCAAGAGATGTTCAGGATTCCTGGGCATTAGAAATTGTGACCCAGGTGTATCGTCTAGAATTCAAAGATTCTCTCCCAAGGGGGAGATTTCATCTTTCACGTTTGTCTGTAAACCAGACAAAATGTGAGGCGTTCTTACGCTGTATAGAAGGCCTATATACCATGGGTGTAATCTGCCCAGTTCCAAAGGTAGAACAAGGTCAGGGGTTTTACTCCGATCTGTTCGTGGTTCCCAAAAAAGAGGGAACCTTCAGACCGATTTTAGATCTCAAAACTCTAAACAAATTTCTCAGAGTCCCATCGTTCAAGATGGAGACCATACGAACATTTTTACCAATGATCCAGGAGGGTCAATATATGACCACCGTGGATTTGAAGGATGCGTATCTTCACATTCCTATCCACAAAGATCATCACCGGTTCCTCAGGTTCTCCTTCCTGGACAAACATTAACAGTTTGTGGCCCTTCCTTTCGGGTTGGCCAAAGCTCCCAGAATTTTCACAAAGGTGCTAGGGTCCCTTCTGGCAGTTCTAAGGCCGCGGGGAAAATCAAAGATCTTAACCACTTGCCGAGCACTTCATTCCATTCCTCGGCCATCAGTGGCTCAGTGTATGGAGGTAATTGGACTAATGGTAGCGGCAAAGGACATAGTTCCGTTTGCTCGCTTACATCTCAGACCACTGCAGCTGTGCATGCTCAGACAGTGGAATGGGGATTATGCGGATTTATCTCCGCAGATAAATCTGGATCTAGAGACCAGAGACTCTCTTCATTGGTGGTTATCACAGTATCATCTGTCCCAGGGAATGTGCTTCCGCAGGCCAGCATGGGTCATAGTGACGATGGACGCCAGCCTCTTGGGCTGTGGTGCAGTCTGGAATTCCCTGAAGGCTCAGGGTGTGTGGACTCAGGAGGTCTTTACTACCAATAAATATTCTGGAACTGAGAGAGATATTCATCGCGCTTCAAGCGTGGCCTCAGCTGGCTTCGGCCAAATTCATAAGATTCCAGTCGGACAATATCACGACTGTAGCATATATATATTAATCATCAAGGGGGAACAAAGAGTTCTCTAGCGATGATAGAGGTTTCCAAAATAATTCAATGGGCAGAGACTCACTCTTGCCATCGATCAGCAATATATATCCCAGGAGTGGAAAACTGGGAAGCGGATTTTCTAAGTCGTCAGACTTTTCATCCGGGGGAGTGGGAACTCCATCCGGAGGTGTTTGCAAAATTGATTCATCAATGGGGCACACCGGAATTGGATCTGATGGCATCTTGTCAGAATGCCAAACTTCCTTGTTACGGGTCCAGATCAAGGGATCCTCAAGCAGTACTGATAGATGCTCTAGCAGTACCGTGGTCGTTCAACCTGGCTTATGTGTTTCCTCCTTTTGCTCTCCTACCTTGTCTGATTGCAAGAATCAAACAGGAGAGGGCTTCGGTAATATTGATAGCGCCTGCGTGGCCACGCAGGACTTGGTATGCAAACCTGGTGGAAATGTAATCTGCCACCGTGGAAACTGCCACTGAGACAGGACCTTCTCATTCAGGGTCCTTTCCAACATCCAAATCTAGTTTCTCTGCAGCTGACTGGAGATTTAACGCTTGATTCTATCTAAGCGGGGATTCTCTGAGTCGGTCATTGATGCCTTGGTTCAGGCTCGGAAGCTTGTCACTAGGAAAATTTATCATAAGATATGGCGTAAATATCTTTATTGGTGCGAATCCAAAGGCTACTCATGGAGTAAGATCAGGATTCCTAGGATTTTGTCCTTTCTCCAAGAAGGATTGGAGAAGGGGTTATCAGCTAGTTCCTTAAAGGGACAGATTTCTGATGTGTCAATCTTACTACACAAGTGTCTGGCAGATGTCCCAGACGTTCAGTCGTTTTGTCAGGCTTTGGTTAGAATTAAGCCTGTGTTTAAACCTGTTGCTCCGCCATGGAGTTTGAATTTAGTTCTTAATGTTCTTCAAGGGGTTCCGTTTGAACCCATGCATTCCATAGATATTAAACTTCTATCTTGGAAAGTTCGGTTTTTAGTTGCTATCTCTTCTGCTCGAAGAGTTTCTCAGCTATCTGCGTTACAATGCGACTCACCTTATCTTATATTCCATTCTGATAAGATGGTTTTGCGTACTAAACCTGGATTCCTTCCTAAGGTTGTTTCAAATAAGAATATTAATCAGGAAATTGTTGTTCCTTCTCTGTGTCCTAACCCTTCTTCTTAGAAGGAGCGTCTGTTACATAAGTTGGACGTGGTTCGTGCCTTGAAGTTTTACTTGCAAGCGACCAAGGATTTCCGTCAAAACATCTTCTCTGTTTGTTGTCTATTCTGGAAAGCGTAGAGGTCAAAAAGCTACGGCTACCTCTTTCTTTTTGGCTGAAAAGCATCATCCGTTTGGCATATGAGACTGCTGGACAGCAGCCTCCTGAAAAGATTACAGCTCATTCTACAAGAGCGGTGGCTTCCACATGGGCTTTTAAAAACTGTTGAACAGATTTGTAAGGCTGCGACTTGGTCTTCCCTTCATACCTTTTCCAAATTTTACTAATTTGATACTTTTGCTTCTTCCGAGGCTATTTTTGGGATAAAAGTTCTTCAAGCAGTGGTGCCTTCTGTTTAGGTATCTGTCTTGTCCCTCACGTTCATCCGTGTCCTGTAGCTTTGGTATTGTATCCCACAAGTAAAGGATGACTCTGTGGACTCGTCGTATCTTATAGAAGAAAAGGAAATTTATGCTTACCTGATAAATTGATTTCTTCTAAGATACGACGAGTCCACGGCCCGCCCTGTCAAATTAAGACAGATTATTTTTTTTGTTTAAAACTTCAGTCACCTCTGCACTTTTTAGTTTCTCCTTTTTCTTCCTATACCTTTGGTCGAATAACTGGAGGGTGGAGTCAAGGGAGGAGCTATATAGACAGCTCTGCTGTGGTGCTCTTTGCCACTTCCTGTTAGCAGGAGGATAATATCCCACAAGTAAAGGATGAATCCGTGGACTCGTCATATCTTACAAAAAATCAATTTATCAGGTAAACATAAATTTCCTTTTTGGTAAAATGGCACAGATAGACTTGCTTGACACAGGATTACCACAAACCTTTAATTTGTAAAAAGAGCAATATATGTGAAACGCAATAAAGCGAAGCGCAATAAAACAAGGTATGTCTGTAATACTACGCAGTGCCAGCTCTCTGAGCAGACACAATGTTTAAAATGCTTGTGTGTGTAGCATATCTTAACAAGTTCCATGTGTCTGTGCAGTGATAGATTTTACTAGAAACATTTTTGAGAAAACTTTTTTAAATAATGCTTCTGTTCAAATTTGAATTGCGCATCAATGCAATTCAATTTTGGCATGAATATTGCGTTACAAATTCTCTTTACCAGGGTCCAGTTTTCTATCCTAAGCCTTCATTTTTCCTATAGAAAATGCTAATTAAGTGAATCAAACTGTAGAAATCTGATTTGTCTGATAGAATGTTTCATACTGTGCTAAAAGTTGAAAATAATTATCATAATCCTTCATATTGGAAAAAGCAACAATTCAATTAGTCAGCGAAGTCTTGGAATTTTGTATGCTGGTTTCCTGCAAATTTGTAATTTACATATTCCGCTTATTTCCCTTCCTCTGTAAGATTTATAATTGGTAGTGGTGGCTTTCATTTCCCTTTATTTTTGTGTCTTGTGTTTTTGCTCCATACAATTACATGATCTGAAAAAGCAGCAGAGGTTATTTCTCCTACATTGGTGTATCCGGTCCACGGCTTCATCCTTACTTGTGGGATATTCTCAATCCCTACAGGAAGTGGCAAAGAGAGCACACAGCAGAGCTGTCCATATAGCTCCCCTCAGGCTCCGCCCCCCCAGTCATTCTCTTTGCCGCTCTAACTAGTAGCATCTCCACGGGGGTGGTAAAGAGTATGTGGTGTTTAGTTGTAGTTTTTTATTCTTCTATCAAGAGTTTGTTATTTTAAAATAGTGCCGGCTTGTACTATTTACTCTGCAGCAGAAAGTGATGAAGATTTCTGCCGAGAGGAATATGATTTTAGCACCAGTAACTAAAATCCATTGCTGTTCCTACGCAGGACTGTTGAAACCAGAGAACTTCAGTTGGGGGGAACAGTTTGCAGGTTTAACTGCTTCAGGTATGATCAGTCATTTTTCTAACAAGACCTAGTAATGCTAGAAGACTGTCAGCAATCCCCTCTGGGATAGGTAAGCCATTTTTCCTAGACTCTGTATAAAATTATGTCTTATATTAAGGGCTCTACGCTGGTTGACACTATTGTGGGCTTAATCGATTGCTTTTTAGCATGTTTTCACTATAAATAAGGTGATTTTTCAGACTTTAAAACACTTTTGGAGTTTAATTTGCGCCTGGCACCTATTTGGACACCTAATCTAGTCAGAAAGGCCCCTCCACTCTGGAATGAAGAGGGAGGAGGCCTCATTTTCACGCCTCAATTGCGCAGTTTTGCCTTGGCAGTTCATGCAGCTTCACGTGGGGAGTCCAGAGGCATCAGAAAAGACTCCAGAGAGGCTTATTTCCTACTAAAATAATCCCTAAGGAAGGTAAAGGCCACAGTGGAAGCTGTGGCATAGTACTGTAGTGTTTTTAACCGGTTAATTGCTGTTATTAGCTCCGGTTTGGGCATTAAGGGGTTAATTGGTCTGAAAATTTGTGTGCAATCTTTTCAAAGCATTAAGACACTGGGGTGAAAATTTCATTAAAATCGGATGTTTATTTGATGGTTTTTTGATGTTTCAGTAATAAAGTGTGCACTTTTATTATTTAAAGACACAGTAACGTTTTTGTCAAAAATAATTTTTTATTGCATTGAAGATCTGTTTAAGTCTGTCAAACATGTCTGACCCTTCAGATAACCTATGTTCTGTATGTTCAAAGGCCAAGGTGGTTCCCCCATTAAATTTATCTGTGAAGTGTGCCATAGCGTCCAAACAGCTTAAGGACCGTACAATCACGCTTAAAGATATAGCCCAAGATGATTCTTTAGCTGAAGGTAGTGAGGATAGCTCACTATCCTCTCCTTCTGTGTCAACACCAGCTATGCCCGCGCAAGCGATGCCCAGTACATCTAGCGCACCAATTGCTATTACTACGCAACAGTTAGCAGCAGTAATGGATAATTCTCTCGCAGCATTTTTATCCAAACTGCCAGCTTTTCCTAGGAAGCGAGATTGCTCAGTTTTAAATACAGAAAATGAGCAAGCAGACGCAGAGGATAATTTATCTGTAGTGCCCTCACATCAATCTGACTTGGCGGTGAGGGAGGGCCTGTTTGAGGGAGAAATTTCTGACACAGGAAAGGTTTCTCAGCAGGCAGAGCCTGATACCATAGCATTTAAATTTAAGCTAGAAGACCTCCGCGCCCTACTTAAGGAGGTCCTTTCTACTCTTGATGATTGTGACCCTTTGGTGGTCCCAGAAAAATTGTGTAAAATGGATAAATTCTTAGAGGTCCCAGTACACACTGATGCGTTTCCGATACCTAAGAGGGTGGCGGATATAGTGAATAAGGAGTGGGAGAAGCCAGGTGTACCTTTTGTTCCCCCTCCTATATTTAAGAAAATGTTCCCCATTGTTGACCCCAGAAGGGACGCGTGGCAGACGGTCCCTAAGGTAGAGGGGGCAGTTTCAACGCTAGCTAAGCGCACGACTATACCAATAGAAGACAGTTGCGCTTTCAAAGATCCTATGGATAAAAAATAAGGTTTACTTAAGAAAATTTTTGTTCAACAAGGTTTTCTTCTTCAACCAATTTCTTGCATTATTCCTGTAACCACTGCAGCTGCTTTTTGGTTTGAGGAATTAGAAAACTCGCTCCAGAAGGAGACTTCTTATGATAAAGTCATGGATAGAATTCATGCCCTGAAGTTGGCTAATTCTTTCATTACAGATGCCGTTTTTCAGTTAGCTAAATTAGCGGCAAAAAATTCTGGTTTCGCTATAGTGGCGCGTAGAGCGCTTTGGCTAAAATCGTGGTCGGCGGATGTGTCGTCCAAAACAAAATTGCTTAATATTCCTTTCAAGGGTAAGACCCTATTCGGGCCAGAGTTGAAAGAAATTATTTCAGATATCACTGGGGGAAAGGGCCATGCCCTTCCACAGGATAGATCTTTCAAAGCTAAAAATAATTTTCGTTCCTTTCGCAATTTCAGGAACGGACCGGCTTCTACCTCTACAGCCACTAGGCAAGAGGGTAATGCACCCAAACCAGCATGGAAACCATTGCAAGGCTGGAACAAGGGTAAACAGGCCAAAAAGCCTGCTGCTGCTACCAAGACAGCATGAAGAGGTAGCCCCCGATCCGGGACCGGATCTAGTAGGGGGCAGACTTTCTCTCTTTGCTCAGGCCTGGGCAAGAAATGTTCCGGACCCCTGGGCACTAGAAATTGTCTCTCAGGGGTATCTTCTAGAATTCAAGGACCTTCCTCCAAGGGGAAGGTTCCACATGTCTCGCTTATCTTTAGACCAGATAAAGAGACAGGCATTCTTACATTGCATAGAAGACCTTTTAAAAATGGGAGTGATATACCCAGTTCCAACAGCAGAACAAGGACTGGGATTTTACTCAAACCTGTTTGTAGTTCCCAAAAAAGAAGGAACTTTCAGGCCAATTCTGGACTTAAAGATCCTAAACAAATTCCTCAGAGTTCCACCATTCAAAATGGAAACCATTCGGACAATTTTACCAATGATCCAGGAGGGTCAATATATGACTACCGTGGACTTAAAGGATGCGTACCTGCATATTCCTATCCACAGAGATCACCATCAGTTTCTGAGGTTCGCCTTTCTGGACAAGCATTACCAGTTCGTGGCTCTTCCCTTCGGATTGGCCACTGCTCCCAGAATTTTCACAAAGGTGCTAGGGTCCCTTCTAGCGGTGCTAAGGCCAAGGGGCATTGCAGTAGCACCTTACCTAGACGACATTTTAATACAGGCGTCATCCTTTCACAAAGCAAGGGCTCATACGGACATTGTTCTAGCCTTTCTAAGGTCTCACGGGTGGAAGGTGAACATAGAAAAAAGTTCTCTGTCCCCGTTCACAAGGGTTCCCTTCCTGGGAACAATAATAGACTCGGTAGAAATTAAAATCTTTCTGACAGAGGTCAGGAAATTAAAACTTTTGAACACTTGTCGAGTTCTTCAATCCATTCCTCAACCCTCCATAGCTCAGTGCATGGAGGTAATAGGACTAATGGTTGCGGCAATGGACGTGGTTCCCTTTGCTCGAATTCATTTAAGACCATTGCAACTGTGCATGCTCAAACAATGGAATGGGGATTATGCAGATTTGTCTCCCCAGATTCAGATGGACCAGAAAACCAGAGACTCACTCTTCTGGTGGTTGTCTCAGGATCACCTGTCTCAGGGAATGAGTTTCCGAAGACCGGAGTGGATCATTGTTACGACCGACGCCAGCCTCTTAGGCTGGGGCGCGGTCTGTTAGTCCCTGAAGGCTCAGGGTCTATGGTCTCGGGAAGAATCTCTTCTCCCGATAAACATTTTGGAATTGAGAGAGATATTCAATGCGCTCCAGGCATGGCCTCAACTAGCGGAGGACAAATTCATCAGATTTCAGTCGGACAACATGATGACTGTAGCTTACATCAATCATCAGGGGGGAACAAAGAGTTCCCTGGCGATGAGGGAGGTATCCAAGATCATCAAATGGGCAGAGGATCACTCCTGCCATCTATCAGCAATTCATATCCCAGGAGTGGACAACTGGGAAGCGGATTATCTGAGTCGTCAGACTTTCCATCCGGGGGAGTGGGAACTCCACCCGGAGGTTTTTGCTCAGCTGACCCAGCTATGGGGCATTCCAGATCTGTATCTGATGGCATCACGTCAGAACTCCAAAGTTCCATGTTACGGGTCCAGGTCCAGGGATCCCAAGGCGACATTGGTAGATGCCTTAGAAGCGCCTTGGTCGTTCAATCTAGCTTATGTCTTTCCACCGTTTCCCCTTCTCCCCCGGCTAGTAGCCAGGATCAAACAGGAGAAGGCTTCGGTAATTCTGATAGCTCCTGCGTGGCCACGCAGGAATTGGCATGCAGACCTGCTGAATATGTCATTGGTTCCACCATGGAAGCTGCCTTTTGAGGCAGGACCTTCTAATTCAAGGTCCATTCGAACATCCAAACCTAGTTTCTCTACAACTGACTGCTTGGAGATTGAACGCTTGATTCTAGCTTAGCGTGGGTTTTCGGAATCAGTTATAGATACTCTGATCCAGGCTAGAAAGCCTGTCACCAGGGAAATTTACCATAAGATATGGCGGAAATATCTTTGCTGGTGCGAATCCAAGGGTTACTCATGGAGTAAGATTAGGATTCCAAGGATACTATCTTTTCTCCAAGAAGGATTGGAGAAAGGTCTATCAGCTAGTTCCTTAAAAGGACAGATATCTGCTCTGTCTGTTTTGTTACACAAGCGTCTGGCAGCCATGCCAGATATTCAGGCGTTTGTACAGGCTTTAGTCAGAATCAAGCCTGTCTACAGACCTGTGGCTCCTTCATGGAGTCTAAATTTAGTTCTTTCAGTTCTTCAAGAGGTTCCTTTTGAACCTCTACATTCTATAGATATTAAGTTACTATCTTGGAAAGTTTTGTTTTTAGTAGCTATTTCTTCTGCTAGAAGAGTTTCTGAATTGTCTGCTTTGCAGTGTAATTCACCCTATCTGGTGTTTCATACAGATAAGGTCGTTTTACGTACCAAACCTGGTTTTCTTCCAAAAGTGGTTTCCAATAAGAATATCAACCAGGAAATAGTTGTTCCTTCTCTGTGTCCTAATCCAGTTTCTAACAAGGAACGTCTGTTACACAATCTTGATGTGGTTCGTGCTTTAAAGTTTTATCTAAAAGCAACTAAAGACTTCAGACAAACATCGTCCTTGTTTGTCGTCTATTCTGGCAAGAGGAGAGGTCAAAAGGCGACTGCGACCTCTCTGTCTTTCTGGCTGAAAAGCATCATCCGGTTGGCTTATGAGACTGCTGGAAGGCAGCCTCCTGAACGAATTACAGCTCACTCTACTAGAGCTGTGGCTTCCACATGGGCTTTCAAGAATGAGGCTTCTGTTGAACAGATTTGTAAGGCCGTGACTTGGTCTTCACTGCATACGTTTGCCATATTTTACAAATTCGATACTTTTGCTTCTTCGGAGGCTATTTTTGGGAGAGAGGTTTTGCAAGCAGTGGTGCCTTCCGTTTAGTTTACCTGACTTGTTCCCTCCCTTTATCCGTGTCCTAAAGCTTTGGTATTGGTTCCCACAAGTAAGGATGAAGCCGTGGACCGGATACAACAATGTAGGAGAAAATATAATTTATGTTTACCTGATAAATTTCTTTCTCCTACGGTGTATCCGGTCCACGGCCCGCCCTGGCATTTTGGTCAGCTTAAAATTTATTTTTTTGTAAACTACAGTCACCACTGCACCCTATTGTTCTCCTTTTTCTCCTAACCGTCGGTCGAATGACTGGGGGGGTGGAGCCTGAGGGGAGCTATATGGACAGCTCTGCTGTGTGCTCTCTTTGCCACTTCCTGTAGGGATTGAGAATATCCCACAAGTAAGGATGAAGCCGTGGACCGGATACACCGTAGGAGAAAGAAATTTATCAGGTAAACATAAATTCTGTTTTTGCATGGGTCTATCCATTTTCTGTATATAGTGTAGATCAGGGGTGTCCAAACTTTGCTCTCCAGAGGTTTTGGAACTACATTTCCGATGATGCTCAGACAGCATTTTATCTAGCTGAGCATCATGGGAAATGTAGTTCCAAAACCTCTGGAGAGCAAAGTTTGGACACCCCTGGTGTAGATGGTAAATCTTTTATTTTTAATTTAGTACTTTTTATTTGGAACCGAGGAAAGTTAAGAAAGGAGCACTTGCTTGATTTGGAATCATTAACTTTAACTGTAATATTGATAGAATAATTAAATTATTATTTTTAATTAAATTTTAACTTTATCATGTAATGATTAGAGAAGGGGCTTTATGGTAAAATTAAGAAAATAACATTTTACAATCTATAAGCAAATTTAAGAGTTCTGTATTCCCCCTCTTTTTGTAGGATCTGATTGATATCCTATGATTTCTTACTTTTTTATTTATTATTTATTGCACAGAGGGTTTGCACCAGCTTTCTAATATATTGATAAATGTTTTGTCTTTTATTTATAAATAAAAACAATGTATTAATCTCCTAATATTGTGTGCAGATTACTTTTTGCAATGAACTTTGTAGCCAATTATAAATTGAGAGTTGCAGAGAAAATGGAAAATGTTTTGTCAGACAATTTTTATGTTGGCATTTACCATTTTATGTACTTTTTCATTCTAGGAGATTGCTAGGAATAATCACAAAGAAGGATGTCCTAAAGCACATAGCAGAGATGGCCAACCAAGACCCAGACTCTATATTGTTTAATTAAACAACAGTCTGTACTGTGGAGCTTGTAAAGCCATAGAGTATCACTTTATGGTGCGTGCCACACCTTCTGAAAGAAAGGAGACTTATTTCATACATCAGAGCTGCTTATGTATTTTTGGAAAATCTCCAAAAGTTAGGTGAATATGTCCACATGGGTCATTCCAAAGATTGCTGCCTTGCAATGGTCTTTTTCTGCAATAAATGGAGCCTATAATTGAAGGACTGCTGTTTTGCTCATACAGTATCAGGGATTTGGAAAGTTTTGAAACCGAAAACACATAGCAAGATCTTGGAAGAGATGCACTTTATTGAAGAATAACATTTATAAATTATAAGCATACCTTGCTTGTCCTAAAAGGTCAAACAGCATCAGTTTTACAGTCTCCCAGAGGATCCAGATTAAACCAAGCTTTAATATGTGCCAAATTACTGATCCAAAAGATGAACCTTTTATTATTTGTGTGCACATCTCTGAGGATTCTCACGTATTAGTCATCAAGGAGAGGCTTTAGTTATTTAGAGAGGAATTGTCTTAAAGAGGGCTGTATTAAATTATATTTATCACATTATTATTTTTTTAATTTGCACATTAAGTACTTATATTTTCCAGGAAATCTTGTATAATAATTATTGATTTTCAAATGCCTAATTTCAAACTGTTCCATATACAAAGCATGTAAAGTGAAAAACTTGATATTTTTTATCTTTAGGGATTTTATCTTTAGGGATTCAATATTTAAAATGTAATATTAGTATTTTCTAATCACATATGGGCCCAAATATCAGAATGGATTTTATTCCAACTACTTAACAAAATTAAAGTGAACATATTGTTTCCTTTTCTTTTCTTTGAAACTGCTTTATATATATATATATATATATATATATATATATATATATATATATATATATATATATATATATATATATATATATCTCACCCCACTATTTGTCTATCTATCTAGTGTGCATTCACTGTTAAAATAATATAACGTTTTGATGCATAAGATTACATAAGAGTGTCAACTGAGCCATTAGTTTAATATTCAATTCGGATATTTAAAATCTCGAACCTTGTTATAGCAAAAGAAACTGAGTAGTTAAAATACACTTAAAAACCCACATAACTGTGCTCTATACAAGCCTGTCAAACTTTATTGCTCTCTAATATTTAGTAATTAAAAGCTGAACACTCTCTGTTATGTATAAAAGGGTGGATTTCAGTTTTTGGATATATTTTTATGGGTTTATAGGAAATTTTAAGTTATATATTATTTTCTTTTTAAAGACACGATGAGTCCACGATTCATCATCCTTACTTGTGTGATTACATGTCCTGGTCAGCAGGAGGAGGCAAAGAGCACCACAGCAGAGCTGCTATATATAGCTCCTCCCTTCCCTCCCACAGTCATTCTCTTTGCCTACGTTAGTGATAGGAAGAGGTAAAGTGAGGTGTTTGTTTTAGATTCTTCAATCAAGAGTTTGTTATTTTAAAGTAGTGCCAGAGAGTGGTACTTTGTTCTGGGGTGTAGCCTGGTTCCATTTCAGTCTCTACAGTAGGGCTTTGGTGGCTTTAGAGCAATGGGAACTTGTGGGACATAATTCTCACTGTGCCTCCCATATTTGTGCTGCCCTGTCTCCTTCAGTCTGAGGTACTACTTGACTCAGCATGTATTTATTTCTCGGGCCAATGTGAGGGAGAGGACCTCTCAAGCTTGGGAACTGTTTAAGGTAAGTGCTGCCTTTTTTCTGGGACCTAAGGAGACTCAGTATGTTTGTGTACAAACGGCACTATGGAACATAAGGGGTTAATGGTTAAAGCCTTTTTTATGTTGGGACTCGTTTTAACTTTCAAATGAAAGTTTTTTTGGGGGGCAGTGAGATATTGCAGGCACTGGGGCTGTAGATGAGTTGCTTTTTTTGTTTGGGGAAGGCTCCGGTGGTTTCACTATATTTCTCTTATGGAGCAGACACATTGATCTTTAGGTAACATCCACGATGGGTGGGACGTCCTGTGTTTTTGCACACCTTTCTGTAGAGCGCTCTTTTCCTGGTCATAGCGGTGGTTGATTTTAGCTACGACACTGATCTGGACAAGTTACTTATCTGTTCTAGAGCGGCATGCAATATAATATCATGCGTTTCTAGTGCAGATGAGTTAAGACCGTTCCGGAGTTTCCTGGCAGTGTGATTGTTATCGGATCAATAGCAGAGGAATCCGGTGTCATTTATCAAGGTAGGAGCACCTCATCAGGCTGCAGAGGTGTATTTAATTAGCTTTTTTCTTTAAACATTAGGCTTAAGAATAGAGTCTGATATTTTGCAGAAAAATAGTGAATTTATATTTTTGTATTTAAAGGGGCAGTAACGTTTTTTTTATAATTATCTTTGATATTTATCATTTTTTTCTATCTTTTATTTGAAAATTTGTGTTGAAAGATGGACCAAGAGGGTGTACAATTTGTTACATGTGCTTTGTGTCTTGATGCAAATGTGGAACCACCAATCCCTTTCTGTCCTACATGTTTTGAAAGGACTGTAAGTTTTAGGGATAAGATTTTTTCTGAGCCAATCTCCTCTTAGGCAGATGTTGTCCAAGAGTCTTCAGATGAGGGTCAATTTATGCCGCAACTTTCTCCCCAGGCGTCCCAAAAATTAACGTCCCCACCAACAGTGCCCTGCACTTCTGTGCTAGTACCTGCTGCAGTTACTTTAAAAGACATAGAGGAGGTTATTTCTTCCACAATTTCTGATGCATTGTCTGCTTTTTCTATGCTTCAAGGCAAGCGCAAGAGGAAAGACAAGCATGTTATCAGTGAGATCTCTGATGCAATGGTGGCAGTCTCAGAGGTACCCTCTCAGGGAACTGAGATGGAGGGTTTAGAGGTTTTATCAGATGGCGAGATTTCAGATTCAGAACCTTTGACTGATTCAGAGGTTGTCTCTTTCCGATTTAAATTAGAACACCTCCGTCTGTTACTCAGGGAGGTATTGATTACCTTAGACGACTGTGATTCCACAGTAGTAGTCTCTGGTGAAGGCGAGTAAATTGGACAAATATTTCAAAGTTTCGACTTTCTCAGATGTTTTTCCAGTTCCTAAGCGAGCTTTGGAGATTGTTTCTAAGGAATGGGAGAGACCAGGTATTCCCTTCTCTCCGTCTCCTATTTTCAGAAAAATGTTTCCTATAGCTGACACTGTCAAGGAAGCTTGGCAGATGGTTCCTAAGGTGGAAGGGGCTATATTTCCACCTTAGCCAAGCGAACTACTATTCCTATTGAGGATAGTTATGCCTTTAAAGACCCCATGGACAAGAAGTTGGAGGGTCTACTTAAAAAGATTTATGTTCACCAGGGTCTGCTGTCGCAGCCGGCTGAGTGCATTGCTACTGTCACTAGTGCAGCAGCTTATTGGTTTGATGCTCTGTCTGAGTCTCTTAAGTCTGAGACTTCCTTGGAGGAGATCCAAGATAAAATTAAAGCTCTGAAGTTAGCCAATGCATTTATTTCAGATTCTTCTCTGCAAATTACTAAATTGGCAGCTAAGAGTTCAGGGTTCTCTATCCTAGCCCGCAGAGCTTTATGGTTAAAACCTTGGTCTGCAGACATTTCATCTAAGTGTAAGCTTCTAGCTATTCCTTACAAGGAAAGACCTTGTTTGGACCTGGCTTGAAGGAAATTATCTCTGACATCACGGGAGGTAAGGGTCATCTCCTTCCTCAGGATAAGAGAAATAAACAAAAAGGACAACAAAATAATTTTCGTTCCTTTCGCAATTTCAAGGGAAATTCTTTCTCGTCCTCCTCTAAACAGGAAGGAAACTATTCGCAATCTAAGCCCACATGGAGATCCAACCAGCCTTGGAACAAGGGTAAACAAGAAACCTACTGCTGACTCCAAATCAGCATGAAGGGCATACCCCCGATCTGGGACCGGATTTGGTGGGGGCAGACTTTCTTTCTTCGTTCAGGCTTGGGTGCGAGATGTTCAGGATTCCTGGGCCATAGAAATTGTGTCCCAGGGATACAAACTAGAGTTAAAAAATTTTCCTCCCTGAGGAAGATTTCTTCTTTCAAGATTATCTGCAAACCAGTTCTTGGAGTGATTATTCCCGTTCCCGTACAGGAACACAG
The DNA here is from genome assembly GCF_027579735.1 of Bombina bombina. NCBI lineage: Eukaryota > Metazoa > Chordata > Amphibia > Anura > Bombinatoridae > Bombina > Bombina bombina. Next base: position 610,835,744 of record NC_069499.1, on the reverse strand, counting down.
GCCGGGTTTTTATTCAAATCTGTTTGTAGATCCCAAGAAGGAGGGAACTTTCAGATCTATTTTAGACCTCAAGAGTCTGAACAAGTTTCTCAGAGCTCCATCTTTCAAGATGGAAACTATTCGTACCATTCTTCCATTGATTCAGGGTCAATTTATGACGACAGTGGACTTAAAGGGACATTAAACCCACATTTTTTATTTCATGATTCAGATAGAGAATACCATTTTAAACAACTTTCTAATTTACTTCTATTATCTAATTTGCTTCATTCTCTTGATATTCTTTCCTGAAAAGCATATCTAGATAGGCTCAGTAGCTTCGGATTGGTGGCTGCACATAGATGCCTCATGTGATTGGCTCACCAATGTGCATTGCTATCTCTTTAACAAAGTATATACAAAGATTGCAGCAAATTAGATAATAAATGTAAATTGGAATGTTTAAAATTGTATTCTCTATCTGAATTGTGAAAGAAATTTTTTGGGTTTAATGGCCCTTTAAAGGATGCATATCTACATGTTCCTATCCACAGAGATCATCACAAGTTCCTAAGGTTTGCATTTCTGGACAGACACAAAAGTTCTGGGGTCTCTGCTGGCGGTTTTAAGGCTGTGGGGCATTGTGGTGGCTCCTTATCTGGATGATATTCTAATCCAGGCGCTATCTTGTCAACAAGCAAGGTCCCATACCGACATTGTACTATCCTTCCTGAGAACTTACGGGTGGAAGGTAAACCTGGACAAGAGTTCCTTAATCCGGAAAACAACGGTGACTATCTTGGGAACTGTAATAGTTTCTATATATATGAGGATTTTTCTGACAGAGGTCAGGAAATCAAAGATTCTAGATGCCTGCCGAGACCTTCAGTCCAATCGTCGGCCTTCAGTGGCCCAGTGCATGGAAGTAATCGGACTGATGGTGACGGCAATGGACATCATTCCGTTTGCTTGGTTTCACCTCAGACATCTGCAGTTAAACATGCTCAGGCTGTGGAATGTAGATTATGCAGACTTGTCTCCTGGAATAACTCTGGAGCAGGAGACAAGGGATTCAATTCAATGGTGGTTGTCTCTGGATCATCTATCCCAGGGAACATGCTTTCGCAGACCATCCTGGGTGATTGTGACATCAGATGCCAGCCTTCTAGGGTGGGTAGCTGTCTGGGGTTCTCCAAGTCTCAGGGAGTGTAGACTCCAGCGAAGTCTGTTCTTCCTATAAACATCCTGGAACTGAGAGCGATTTTCAATGCTCTTCTGGCCTGGCCTCAGTTGGCTTCGGCCCAGTTCATTAGATTGCAGATGGACAACGTAACGACAGTGGCTTACATCAATGATCAGGGAGGAACGAAGAGTTCCTTAGCAATGACAGATAATGGAAACAGTAGGAACAGCACACACTCCAATTGCAGTGCTCGAGTGACCTAAGGATACTGCCAAGTCCTTAAACATATAGAAAAATAGCACAGGGTCCTCAGCACTTTCAGTAATCAAAGAATTTTATTGTCACATAGAACAGGCAGCTGTCCTATTTTTTTTTTTTTTTTTTTTTAACGATGACAGAGGTAGCCAAGATAATCCGGAGGGCGGAGGCTCATTCTTGCCATTTGTCAGTGATCCACATCCCAGGGGTGGACAACTGGGAGGCGGACTTTCTGAGCAGGCAGACTTTTCATCCGGGAGAGTGGGAACTCCATCCGGAAGTATTCTCCAACCTGATTTTCAAATGGGGTAGGCCGTAGTTAGATCTCATGGCATCTCGTCAGAATGCCAAGCTCACAAGATACAGGTCAAGGTCCAGGGATCCTCAGGCAGAACTGATAGATGCTCTAGCAGTTCCTTGGTCCTTCAGCCTAGCATATCTTTTTCCCCCGTTTGCTCTTCTTCCTCGGGTCATTGCTCGAATCAAACAGGAGAAGGCATCAGTGATATTCATTGCTCCTGCGTAACCTCGCAGGATTTGGTATGCTGATCTGGTGGACATGTCATTCCTTCCACCCTGGAGACTACCATTGAGGGAAGGATCTTCTCATTCAAGGACCCTTAATTCATCCAAATCTAATTTCTCTGAAACTGACTGCTTGAAGATTAAACGCTTAATTCTATCCAAGCGGGGTTTTTCTCTTTCGGTCATAGAGACCTTGATTCAGGTGCGTAAGCCTGTAACTAGGAAGATTTACTATAAGATATGGCGTAAATATCTTTATTGGTGTGAATCCAAGGGTTACTCTTGGAGTAAGGTTAGGATTCCCAGAATGTTGTCTTTTCTCCAAGACTGATTGGAGAAGGGTTTATTGGCAAGTTCCCTAAGGGGTCAGATCTCTGCCTTATCTATTTTGTTACATAAACGTCTGGCTGATGTCCCAGATGTTCAATCCTTTTGTCAGGCCTTGGTTAGGATCATGCCTGCGTTCAAACCAGTTACTCCTCCATGGAGTCTGAATTTAGTTCTTAAGGTTCTTCAAGGGGCTCTGTTTGAGCCTATTCATTCCTTAGATATTAAGTTGTTGTCTTGGAAAGTTTTATTTCTTGTTGCTATTTCTTCAGCTCTAAGAGTGTCTGAGCTGTTGGCGTTGCAATACAATTCACCTTACCTTATTTTCCATTCGGATAAGGTAGTTTTACATACTAAACTAGGTTTTCTTCCTAAGGTTGTTTCAGACAGGAACATTAATCAGGAGATTGTTGTTCCGTCCTTGTGTCCTAATTCTTCTCAGAAGGAAAGGCATCTGCATAATTTGGACATAGTCCGTGCTTTGAAGTTTTACTTACAAGCAACTAAGGATTTTCGTCAGTCTTCTTCTGTGTTCGTAGTTTTCTCTTGAAAACGTAAGGGTCAGAAAGCTACTGCTACCTCTTTCTTTTTGGTTGAGGAGTATCATCCGCTTTGCATATGAGACTGCTGGGCAGCAGCTTCCTGAAAGAATTACGGCTCATTCCACTAGGGCGGTTTCTTCCTCATGGGCATTCAAAAATGAAGCTTCTGTGGAACAGATTTGCAAGGCTGCAACTTGGTCTTCTCTTCACACTTTTCCTAAATTTTACAAATTTGATACTTTTGCCTTGGCTGAGGCTGCTTTTGGGAGAAAGGTTCTTCAAGCAGTGGTGCCTTCCGTTTAGGTTCCCTGTCTTGTCCCTACCAAACCATCCGTGTACTCTAGGTTTGGTATTGTATCCCACAAGTAAGGATGATGATCCGTGGACTCATCGTGTCTTTAAAAAGAAAAGAAAATGTATGCTTACCTGATAAATTTGTTTCTTTTTAGACACGATGAGTCCACGGCCCGCCCTGTTCTTTTTAAGACAGGGAGTTATTTTTTGTAAACTTCAGGCACCTCTGCACCTTGGCTTTTTCTTTCTCTTCCTAACTTCGGTCGAATGACTGGAGCTATATATAGCAGCTCTGCTGTGGTGCTCTTTGCCTCTTCCTGCTGACCAGGAGATGTAATCCCACAAGTAAGGATGATGATCCGTGGACTCATTGTGTCTAAAAAGAAACAAAATTATCAGGTTTAGTTGCCTCAAAGCTATGGTGTTGGACAGCTCGGTCAAATATGTAACATTGTATCTTTTCTATTTACTTTCCACCATATCTGTGTTCTCCCAAGACCTTTTTTTAATAGGCAAACTATCACCTGGCTAAAACTTAAGCAAATATGTAGCTAAGATTAGCTATTTATTTCCATTCAATATTTAATGCACAGATTATCATTACATCATTTTATGCTAAATTATACAATTAATTTGTGCTTTGGATATTTTAACTAACATTTATATAAAAAACTGAAAATTACCATAATATTGCAAGTATTACACTGCTCCCACCCAGCTAATTCATAATGCCATCCGGCTGACAAAATTTGATGTGCATAACACTGTATCAACGTTTATTCAAAAACTTTACAGTTAAACAACCATGTGTTAAGGTACCATCCGGGGTTTTTTTACTAGCATCATGCAATACCTAAGCAGGACACAGCCAGTGGTTGGTTGCTACATGACATTCCTAAGTGACTCACCATCCATTTTCTTCTCAGAAGCTATCATTTGTTTACAACTTTTGAGTGTGTGTGTGAGTGAGGGTACGTGTAAGGGGGATTACACTTGAATGACGATGATTCCATACATTATAGAATGCCAGTGCCTCTCAACAAATGATCTCTCACACTGTTGAACCATATTAGCACTGGTGGGTAAAGCATCTCAGACTAATAGCTGGAAATTACTACTACTCTTCCTGCATGAGTTGTTTTGGAGTCCGGTAGGTAGAGCTGGAACTCGGCTCAAGCACACATGGTTGTTTTGTACAAATTAAGGAAGAAGGTTGGGGAACTCTCAGTACAACATGCCTGCTACTGTAAGGGTTCATCTACTATAGAACTGTTGTCCAGAACTCCATGTGTGTATTGCTATAGTAGTCCCAACATAAACTTAATCCTTGAGGTCTCCTCAGTGTCATTCATGTGTCTTACTTTTTGTGAGTCTGTCCCCTTGATAAAATAAAGTAATTTTCTCCTGTTAAGTGTGGTCAGTCCACGGGTCATCATTACTTCTGGGATATTAACTCCTCCCCAACAGGAAGTGCAAGAGGATTCACCCAGCAGAGCTGCTATATAGCTCCTCCCCTCTACGTCACCCCCAGTCATTCTCTTGCACCCAACGAATAGATAGGATGTGTGAGAGGACTGTGGTGATTATACTTAGTTTTATACCTTCAATCAAAAGTTTGTTATTTTATAATAGCACCGGAGTGTGTTATTCCTTCTCTGGTAGAATTTGAAGAAGAATCTACCTGAGTTTTTTCTATGATTTTAGCCGGCGTAGTTAAGATCATATTGCTGTTTCTCGGCCATCTGAGGAGAGGTAAACTTCAGATCAGGGGACAGCGGGCAGATTAATCTGCAAGAGGTATGTAGCAGCTTATTATTTTCTGACAATGGAATTGATGAGAAAATTCTGCCATACCGATATAATGTAAACTCAGCCTTAAATGCAGTAGCAGCAACTGGTATCAGGCTGTCATGTATGTATATTTTACACTTCAGTATTCTGGGGAATGGCACTTCACTGGAATTATACTGTATGCATAAGACTTTAGCCTAATTTGCAGGGACTAGCAACAGGCTTTTTAATAACACTTAATTTATTTATGTTAAACGTTTTTTGCTGGCATGTAAAATCGTTTAATTTTCTGAGGTACTGGGTGAAAAAATGTTTTGGGCACTATTTTTTCCACTTGGCAGACGTTTTTATTTAATTTATGACAGTTTACTGATCTCTCTCACTGTTGTGTATGAGGGGGAGGGGCCTTTTTTGGCGCTTTTGCTACGCATCAAAAAATTCAGTCAGAAGTTTATTGTCTTCCCTGCATGATCCGGTTCATCTCTACAGAACTCAGGGGTCTTCAAAACTTGTTTTGAGGGAGGTAATCACTCACAGCAGAGCTGTGAGATTGTAGTTGACTGTGATAAAAAACGTTTATTTCTGTATTTTTTTTCTGCTATCAGGGTTAATTATCCTTTGCTAATGGGAGCAATCCTTTGCTAAAAGTGTGTTTTTTTTTTTTACAAAGATTTGATGCTATAACTTTTCAGTTTATCAATTTTCAACTGTCATAACTTTTTCTGTGCTTCTTATAGGCACAGTACGTTTGCATATTATAGTAAATTACTTGAAAAGTATTTCCAAGTTGCTAGTTTATTTGCTAGTGTGTTAAACATGTCTGATTCAGAGGAAGATATCTGTGCTATATGTGCTAAAGCCAAAGTGGAGCCCAATAGAAATTTATGTACTAACTGCATTGATGCTACTTTAAATAAAAGTCAATCTGTACAAATTGAACATATTTCACCAAACAACGAGGGGAGAGTTATGCCGACTAACTCGCCTCACGTGTCAGTACCTGCATCTCCCGCTCGGGAGGTGCGTGATATTGTAGCGCCGAGTACATCTGGGCGGCCATTACAAATCACATTACAGGATATGGCTACTGTTATGACTGAAGTTTTGGCTAAATTACCAGAACTAAGAGGTAAGCGTGATCACTCTGGGGTGAGAACAGAGTGCGCTGATAATATTAGGGCCATGTCAGATACTGCGTCACAATTTTCAGAACATGAGGACGGAGAGCTTCATTCTGCGGGTGACGGTTCTGATCCAAACAGACTGGATTCAGATATTTCAAATTTTAAATTTAAGCTGGAAAACCTCCGTGTATTACTAGGGGAGGTGTTAGCAGCTCTGAATGATTGTAACACAGTTGCAATACCAGAGAAATTGTGTAGGTTGGATAAATATTTTGCGGTACCGTCGAGTACTGACGTTTTTCCTATACCTAAGAGACTTACTGAAATTGTTACTAAGGAGTGGGATAGACCCGGTGTGCCGTTCTCACCCCCTCCAATATTTAGAAAGATGTTTCCAATAGACGCCACCACACGGGACTTATGGCAAACGGTCCCTAAGGTGGAGGGAGCAGTTTCTACTTTAGCTAAGCGTACCACTATCCCGGTGGAGGATAGCTGTGCCTTTTCAGATCCAATGGATAAAAAGTTAGAGGGTTACCTTAAGAAAATGTTTGTTCAACAAGGTTTTATATTGCAACCTCTTGCATGCATTGCGCCTGTCACGGCTGCAGCAGCATTTTGGTTTGAGTCTCTGGAAGAGACACTTGAATCAGCTCCATTAGATGAGATTACACACAAGCTTAAAGCCCTTAAGTTAGCTAACTCATTTATTTCGGATGCCGTAGTACATTTAACTAAACTTACGGCTAAGAATTCCGGATTCGCCATTCAGGCGCGCAGAGCACTGTGGCTAAAATCCTGGTCAGCTGATGTTACTTCTAAATCTAAATTGCTTAATATTCCTTTCAAAGGGCAGACCTTATTCGGGCCCGGGTTGAAAGAAATTATCGCTGACATTACAGGGGGTAAAGGCCATGCCCTGCCTCAAGACAGAGCCAAACCTAAGGCTAGACAGTCTAATTTTCCTTCCTTTCGTAATTTCAAAGCAGGAGCAGCATCAACTTCCTCTGCACCAAAACAGGAAGGAGCTGTTGCTCGCTACAAACAAGGCTGGAGACCTAACCAGTCCTGGAACAAGGGCAAGCAGGCCAGGAAACCTGCTGCTGCCCCTAAGACAGCATGAATCGAGGGCCCCCGATCCGGGAACGGATCTAGTGGGGGGCAGACTTTCTCTCTTCGCCCAGGCTTGGGCAAGAGATGTCCAGGATCCCTGGGCGTTAGAGATCATATCTCAGGGATACCTTCTGGACTTCAAATCCTCTCCCCCAAGAGGGAGATTTCATCTGTCAAGGTTGTTAACAAACCAAATAAAGAAAGAGGCGTTTCTACGCTGCGTACAAGATCTTCTATTAATGGGAGTGATCCATCCGGTTCCGCGGTCGGAACAAGGACAAGGGTTTTACTCAAATCTGTTTGTGGTTCCCAAAAAAGAGGGAACTTTCAGGCCAATCTTGGATTTAAAGATCCTAAACAAATTCCTAAGAGTTCCATCGTTCAAAATGGAAACTATTCAGACAATTTTACCCATGATCCAAAAGGGTCAGTACATGACCACAGTGGATTTAAAGGATGCTTACCTTCACATACCGATTCACAAAGATCATTACCGGTATCTAAGGTTTGCCTTTCTAGACAGGCATTACCAGTTTGTAGCTCTTCCATTCGGATTGGCTACGGCTCCAAGAATCTTCACAAAGGTTCTGGGTGCTCTTCTGGCGGTACTAAGACCGCGAGGAATTTCGGTAGCTCCGTACCCAGACGACATTCTGATACAAGCTTCAAGCTTTCAAACTGCCAAGTCTCATACAGAGTTAGTACTGGCATTTCTAAGGTCGCATGGATGGAAGGTGAACGAAAAGAAGAGTTCTCTCTTTCCACTCACAAGAGTTCCCTTCTTGGGGACTCTGATAGATTCTGTAGAAATGAAGATTTACCTGACAGAAGACAGGTTAACAAAGCTTCAAAATGCATGCCGTGTCCTTCATTCCATTTAACACCCGTCAGTAGCTCAATGCATGGAGGTGATCGGCTTAATGGTAGCGGCAATGGACATAGTACCCTTTGCACGCCTACATCTCAGACCGCTGCAATTGTGCATGCTAAGTCAGTGGAATGGGGATTACTCAGACTTGTCCCCTACTCTGAATCTGGATCAAGAGACCAGAAATTCTCTTCTATGGTGGCTTTCTCGGCCACATCTGTCCAGGGGGATGCCATTCAGCAGGCCGGACTGGACAATTGTAACAGACGCCAGCCTACTAGGTTGGGGCGCTGTCTGGAATTCTCTGAAGGCTCAGGGACTATGGAATCAGGAGGAGAGTCTCCTACCAATAAACATTCTGGAATTGAGAGCAGTTCTCAATGCCCTTCTGGCTTGGCCCCAGTTAACAACTCGGGGGTTCATCAGGTTTCAGTCGGACAACATCACGACTGTAGCTTACATCAACCATCAGGGAGGGACAAGAAGCTCCCTAGCAATGATGGAAGTATCAAAGATAATTCGCTGGGCAGAGTCTCACTCTTGCCACCTGTCAGCAATCCACATCCCGGGAGTGGAGAACTGGGAGGCGGATTTCTTAAGTCGTCAGACTTTTCATCCGGGGGAGTGGGAACTTCATCCGGAGGTCTTTGCCCAAATACTTCGACGTTGGGACAAACCAGAGATAGATCTCATGGCGTCTCGACAGAATGCCAAGCTTCCTCGTTACGGGTCCAGATCCAGGGATCCGGGAGCGGTTCTGATAGATGCTTTGACAGCACCTTGGACCTTCGGGATGGCTTATGTGTTTCCACCCTTCCCGATGCTTCCTCGATTGATTGCCAGAATCAAACAGGAGAGAGCATCAGTGATTCTAATAGCGCCTGCATGGCCACGCAGGACTTGGTATGCAGATCTAGTGGACATGTCATCCTGTCCACCTTGGTCTCTACCTCTGAAACAGGACCTTCTGATCCAGGGTCCCTTCAAACATCAAAATCTAATTTATCTGAAGCTGACTGCTTGGAAATTGAACGCTTGATTTTATCAAAACGTGGTTTTTCTGAGTCAGTTATTGATACCTTAATACAGGCTAGGAAGCCTGTTACCAGAAAGATTTATCATAAGATATGGCGCAAATACTTATATTGGTGCGAATCCAAGAGTTACTCATGGAGTAAGGTTAGGATTCCGAGGATATTGTCTTTTCTACAAGAAGGTTTAGAAAAGGGTTTATCCGCTAGTTCCTTAAAGGGACAGATTTCAGCTCTGTCCATTCTTTTACACAAACGTCTGTCAGAAGTTCCGGACGTTCAAGCTTTTTGTCAGGCTTTAGCTAGGATCAAGCCTGTGTTTAAAACTGTTGCTCCACCATGGAGTTTGAACTTAGTTCTTAATGTTTTACAGGGTGTTCCGTTTGAACCCCTTCATTCTATTGATATCAAGCTGTTATCTTGGAAAGTTCTATTTTTAATGGCGATTTCCTCGGCTCGAAGAGTCTCTGAGTTATCCGCCTTACATTGTGATTCTCCTTATCTGATTTTTCATTCAGACAAGGTAGTTCTGCGTACTAAACCTGGGTTCCTACCTAAGGTGGTCACTAACCGGAATATCAATCAAGAGATTGTGGTTCCATCTTTGTGTCCTAATCCTTCTTCGAAGAAGGAACGTCTGCTACACAATCTAGATGTAGTCCGTGCCCTGAAATTTTATCTACAGGCAACTAAGGATTTTCGACAAACGTCTTCCCTGTTTGTCGTTTATTCTGGTCAGAGGAGAGGTCAAAAAGCTTTGGCTACCTCTCTCTCTTTTTGGCTTCGTAGCATAATTCGGTTAGCCTATGAGACTGCTGGACAGCAGCCTCCTGAAAGAATTACAGCACATTCTACTAGAGCTGTGGCTTCCACTTGGGCCTTTAAGAATGAGGCTTCTGTTGAACAGATTTGCAAGGCTGCAACTTGGTCTTCTCTTCATACTTTTTCCAAATTTTACAAATTTGACACTTTTGCTTCTTCGGAGGCTGTTTTTGGGAGAAAGGTTCTTCAGGCAGTGGTTCCTTCCGTATAAAGAGCCTGCCTGTCCCTCCCGTCATCTGTGTACTTTAGCTTTGGTATTGGTATCCCAGAAGTAATGATGACCCGTGGACTGACCACACTTAACAGGAGAAAACAAAATTTATGCTTACCTGATAAATTCCTTTCTCCTGTAGTGTGGTCAGTCCACGGCCCGCCCTGTTTTTTATGGCAGGTAAAAAATGTTTTGAATTATACTCCAGTCACCACTACACCCTTTGGCTTCTCCTTTCTCGTCGGTCCTTGGTCGAATGACTGGAGGTGACGTAGAGGGGAGGAGCTATATAGCAGCTCTGCTGGGTGAATACTCTTGCACTTCCTGTTGGGGAGGAGTTAATATCCCAGAAGTAATGATGACCCGTGGACTGACCACACTACAGGAGAAAGGAATTTTTCAGGTAAGCATAAATTTTGTTTTGTGTGATCTACAGGTTTAATCCTATTATCATGTTTTAATATACATTTCCTTCTTAATATGAGAGTCCACGGCATAATTCCTTACTGTTTGGAAATACTGAACCTGGCCACCAGGTCATTCTTTGCTTTTCATCACAGGAGGGTGGCAGAGAAGAGTCAGAAGATTTTGGAGTAGTTCCTTAGGAAAGGTATCTGCCCTTCGATATGGGACTGGAGTTTTAAGTAGTCTTGTCAGCCTCTCAGTGAGAGCATTTTACGGAAGTGTGGAGATGCAGGGAGAGTCTTTCTGCGAACTCATCCAGAGTACCTGCTAACAGCTCCTAAGCAATCAGTGTTGACGAGTTTCACTGCCTGCTTGTTTTCTCACTCAAGTCCATGTCAGGATTGATGCTACAAGACTGTCACACTTGAGAGGCTGTGTTTCTGTTCCACAGCATGGATTCTGGTAAGATCGTTTACATTTTTACATATGTTGAAAACGCTAGAAGACAGGGTCACAGTGTGGCTCCTTTTATCTTAATAGAATCATGGGTTAATATCTCCTGAGGGGGATTATTGAACAGTGGGGATTAATCAAATGTGATGCTTTGATGTTATGCTGCTTTATGTGTGAGATTTTATTGGGCTCATAGGCTGTTTGTTATGTGGCTGGAACGCTCAGGTTTTCACTTTAACTTTGAGTGCTGCACAGCTTGTAGCTTGGTGTGCTTTTTCTCATAGCAGGGGCGGGCCTGCCTTGCGCACCATGTGACCGGGAGTGGTCTCGCTTTAATTTCCTCTTTTCTGACTGAGCTGGCTGTCGAAGAAGAAGCTATTTCTCCAACATTGGTGTGTCCGGTCCACGGCGTCATCCATAACTTGTGGGAATATTCTCTTCCCCAACAGGAAATGGCAAAGAGCACAGCAAAAGCTGTACATATAGCCCCTCCCAGGCTCCGCCCCCCAGTCATTCTCTTTGCCGCTCTGAACAAGTAGCATCTCCACGGAGATGGTGAAGAGTATGTGACTGGTTCGAGGAACTGGAAAAGTCGCTCAGTAGGGAGACTCCGTATGAGGAAGTCATGGACAGAATTCACGCACTTAAGTTAGCTAATTCCTTTATTTTAGACGCCGCTTTGCAGTTAGCGAGGTTAGCGGCGAAAAATTCAGGGTTTGCAATTGTGGCGCGCAGAGCGCTCTTGCTAAAGTCTTGGTCAGCGGATGTATCTTCCAAGACAAAATTGCTTAATATCCCTTTCAAAGGTTAGACCCTTTTTGGGCCAGAATTGAAAGAGATTATTTCAGACATCACTGGGGGAAAGGGCCATGCCCTCCCACAAGATAGACCTTTCAAGGCTAAGAATAAGTCCAATTTTCGTTCCTTTCGCAATTTCAGGAACGGACCGGCTTCCAACTCTGCAGCCTCTAGACAAGAGGGTAACGCTTCCCAGACTAAACCAGCTTGGAAACCAATGCAAGGCTGGAACAAGGGTAAACAGGCCAAGAATCCTGCTGCTGCTACCAAAACAGCATGAAGGGGTAGCCCCCGATCCGGGACCGGATCTAGTAGGGGGCAGACTCTCTCTCTTTGCTCAGGCAAGAGATGTTCAGGATCCCTGGGCACTAGAAATAGTCTCTCAGGGTTATCTTCTAGAATTCAAGGAACTACCCCCAAGGGGAAGGTTCCACATGTCTCACTTATCTTCAAACCAAATAAAGAGACAGGCATTCTTACATTGTGTAGAAGACCTGTTAAAGATGGGAGTGATACACCCAGTTCCAACTGTGGAACAAGGTCAGGGGTTTTACTCAAATCTGTTTGTACTTCCCAAAAAAGAGGGAACTTTCAGACCAATACTGGATTTAAAAATTCTAAACAAATTTAGTTCCATCGTTCAAAATGGAAACCATTCAAACAATTTTACCTACAATCCAGGAGGGTCAATTTATGACTACCGTGGATTTAAAGGATGCGTATCTACATATTCCTATCCACAAAGATCATCATCAGTTCCTAAGGTTCGCCTTTCTGGACAAACATCAGTTCGTGGCTCTCCCATTCGGGCTAGCCACTGCTCCAAGAATTTTCACAAAGGTGCTCGGGTCCCTTCTAGCGGTTCTAAGACCAAGGGGTATTGCAGTGGCACCTTATCTGGACGACATTCTAATCCAAGCGTCGTCTCTTTCCAAAGCAAAGGCTCATACAGACATTGTTCTGGCCTTTCTCAGATCTCACGGGTGGAAGGTGAACATAGAAAAGTGTTCCCTGTCTCCGTCGACAAGAGTTCCCTTTTTGGGAACAATAATAGATTCTTTAGAAATGAAGATCTTCCTGACAGAAGTCAGAAAGTCAAAGCTTCTAAACGCTTGTCAAGTTCTTCACTCTATTCTGCAGCCTTCCATAGCTCAGTGCATGGAAGTAGTAGGGTTGATGGTTGCAGCAATGGACATAGTTCCTTTTGCTCGAATTCATCTAAGACCATTACAACTGTGCATGCTCAATCAGTGGAATGGGGACTATACAGACTTGTCTCCAAAGATTCAAGTAGACCAGATGACCAGAGACTCACTCCGTTGGTGGTTGTCCCAGGATCACCTGTCTCAGGGAATGAGTTTCCGCAGACCAGAGTGGGTCATTGTCACGACCGACGCCAGTCTATTAGGCTGGGTGCGGTCTGGGATTCCCTGAAAGCTCAGGGTTTATGGTCTCGGGAAGAGTCTCTTCTCCCGATCAACATCCTGGAACTGAGAGCGATATTCAATGCTCTCCGGGCTTGGCCTCAACTAGCGAAGGCCGGATTCATAAGATTCCAGTCAGACAACATGACGACTGTAGCTTACATCAACCATCAGGGGGGAACAAGGAGTTCCTTGGCGATGAGAGAGGTATCCAAAATCATCAAATGGGCGGAGGATCACTCCTGCCACCTATCTGCAATCCACATCCCAGGAGTAGACAACTGGGAGGCGGATTATCTGAGTCGTCAGACTTTCCATCCGGGGAGTGGGAACTCCACCCAGAGGTGTTTGCCCAGTTGACTCAATTATGGGGCATTCCAGACATGGATCTGATGGCGTCTCGTCAGAACTTCAAGGTTCCTTGCTACGGGTCCAGATCCATGGATCCCAAGGCGACTCTAGTGGATGCATTAGTGGCGCCTTGGTCGTTCAACCTAGCTTATGCGTTTCCACCTTTCCCTCTCCTTCCCAGGCTTGTAGCCAGGATCAAACAGGAGAAGGCCTCAGTGATTCTGATAGCTCCTGCGTGGCCGCCCAGGACTTGGTATGCAGACCTGGTGAATATGTCATCGGCTCCACCATGGAAGCTACCTTTGAGACAGGATCTTCTAGTACAAGGTCCATTCGAACATCCAAATCTAGTTTCTCTGCAGCTGACTGCTTGGAAATTGAACGTTTGATTTTATCCAAGCGTGGGTTTTCAGATTCAGTGATAGATACTCTGGTCCAAGCCAGAAAACCTGTGACTAGAAAGATTTACCATAAAATATGGAAAAGATATATCTGTTGGTGTGAATCCAAGGGATTCTCCTGGAGTAAGATTAAAATTCCTAAGATCCTCTCCTTTCTCCAAGAAGGTTTGGATAAGGGATTGTCAGCGAGTTCTCTAAAAGGACAGATTTCTGCTTTATCTGTCTTGTTACACAAACGACTGGCAGCTGTGCCAGATGTATAAGCTTTTAGGCATTGGTCAGAATCAAGCCTGTTTACAGACCCTTGACTCCTCCCTGGAGTCTAAATTTAGTTCTTTCAGTTCTTCAAGGGGTTCCGTTTGAACCCTTACATTCCATAGTTATCAATTTACTATCTTGGAAAGTTCTGTTTTTGGTTGCTATTTCTTCTGCTAGAAGAGTTTCTGAATTATCTGCTTTGCAGTGTGATCCACCCTATCTGGTGTTCCATTCAGATAAGGTTGTTTTGCGTACTGAACCTGGTTTTCTTCCAAAAGTTGTTTCCAACAAGAATATTAACCAGGAAATAGTTGTTCCTTCTTTGTGTCCGAATCCAGTTTCAAAGAAGGAATGTTTGTTACACAATTTAGATGTAGTCCGTGCTTTAAAGTTCTATTTAGAAGCAACAAAGGGTTTCAGACAAACTTCTTCTTTGTCGTTTATTCTGGTAAGAGGAGAGGACAAAAAGCTACTGCTACCTCTCTTTCTTTCTGGCTGAAAAGCATCATCCGATTGGCTTATGAGACTGCCGGACGGCAGCCTCCTGAACAAATCACAGCTCACTCTACTAGGGCTGTGGCTTCCACATCGGCCTTCAAGAACGAGGCTTCTGTTGATCAGATATGTAAGGCAGCGACTTGGTCTTCTCTGCACACTTTTGCCAAATTCTACAAATTTGATACTTATGCTTCTTCGGAGGCTATTTTTGGGAGAAAGGTTTTGCAAGCCGTGGTGCCTTCTGTTTAGGTAAACTGTTTGCTCCCTCCCTTCATCCGTGTCCTAAAGCTTTGGTATTGGTTCCCACAAGTTATGGATGATGCTGTGGACCGAACACACCAATGTTGGAGAAAACAGAATTTATGTTTACCTGATAAATTACTTTCTCCAATGGTGTGTCCGGTCCACGGCCCGCCCTGGTTTTTTAATCAGGTTTGAAAAATGTCTTTCTCTATACACTACAGTCACCACGGCACCCTATAGTTTCTCCTTTTTTTCTCCTAACCGTCGGTCGAATGACTGGGGGGGCGGAGCCTGGGAGGGGCTATATGGACAGCTTTTGCTGTGCTCTTTGCCATTTCCTGTTGGGGAAGAGAATATTCCCACAAGTTATGGATGACGCCGTGGACCGGACACACCGTTGGAGAAAGTAATTTATCAGGTAAGCATAAATTCTGTTTTCTCTGCATTGTCTGGATCTAGGAGGTGGTGAGTATAAAGGTGCCGTTTTTTGAGAAATAAAAGTTTATTTTCTGTGTCCTGCTGTCAGCTGAAAGGGACACTGAACCCAAAATTATTCATTCATGATTCAGATAGAGCATACAATTTTAAGCAACTTTCTAATTTACTCCTACTATCAAATTTTCTTCATTGTCTTGGTATCTTTAATTGAAAAGCAAGAATATAAGTTTAGATGCTGACCCATTTTTGGTAAACAACCTGGGTTATCCTTGCTGATTGGACAGCACCAATAAACAAGTGCTGTCCATGGTTGTGAACTAACAATTGGCTGACTCCTTAGCGTAGATGCCTTCTTTTTCAAATAAAGATAGCAAGATAAAGAAGAAAAATTGATAATAGAAGTAAATTAGAAAATTGCTTAAAACTGCATGCTCTATATGAATCGCAAAAGAAAAAATTTGGCTTCAGTGTCCCTTTAAGCTATGGAGGATTCTGAGATATTAGAGGGTACTCCCTCTATTCCAAAAAGTAATACCTGTTTATATTGTGAGGAGGCCTTAGTATGCCCACCCTCTCAACTATGTTCCACATGCCTTGACATTCGGTCAAAGAAGGTTAACCCTTTTAGTACCACTGAGCCGTCCACCTCTGAGGACTCACCGTCCTGTGAGGTGCATACCCAACATTCATCTCCTCCTACACACGCAGCTTCCCGTAGCACGCTGAATCCTCCACCTGGAGGGGTCCTTTTACCACCAGATTTTACAGCGCTGTTAAAAACGGCAGTGTCTGAGGCCCTCAGTGCTTTACTTTGCCCTGCTAAACGCAAGCGAAAGGTTAAACATAGCTCTCCTGCCTCGGGATCATCATGTAATTTATTGGTTTTCTCTGCTCTGTCTCAGTTATGAGAGGATGAATCACACTCTGAGGCTTCAGAGGGTGAACTTTCTGGGGCGGAGTCTACTGCCTCTAAGCCTCCTGTTGCGGAGGAACCAGCCTTTAGGTTTAAGATTGAACACTTAAGTTTTATTCTAAAGGAAGTCCTGTCTACATTAGAGGTTCCAGAGGCCAAACTGCCTGATGAACCTTTGATTCCTAAATTAGAGTTTACGAGGACAGGGTAGTGCCTTTTAACTTTTCCTGTGCCTGTAAAGATGGCAAACATTATTAAGAACAAATGGGACAGAATTGGATCTTCCTTTTTCCCCTTTGTCTTCCTTTAAAAAATTATTCCCGATCCCGGACTCTCAATTGGAGTTGTGGGGTTCCGTCCCTAAGGTGGATAGTGCTATCTCCACGCTTGCCAAACGTACTACTATCCCGCTTGAGGATAGCTCGTCGTTCAGAGAACCGATGGATAAGAAGATGGAAGCTCTTCTACGAAAGATGTTTCAACATACAGGATATTTCAAACGGCAGCGGCAGTTGCCGTGGTTGCTGGAGCAGCTACCTACTGGTGCGACTCCTTAGCGAAATTGATCAAGGTGGAGGGTCCCCTCGATGTTATCCAAGAAAGAATTAAATCCTTGAGAATCGCAAATTCTTTTATCTGTGATGCAAACAAGCAGACTATTTGCCTAAATGCTAAGGCTTCGTCTGCGGATATGACGTCTGCGGATATGACTTCTAAGTCCAGACTTCTTTCTCTCCCCTTTTAAGGGAAATATTTTATTTGGTCCAGGCCTGGATTCCATTATCTCTATGGTTACAGGGGGTAAGGGTGCCTTCCTACCGCAAGATAAAAATAACAAGTCGAAGGGACAAGTTTCTAATTTTTGTTCCTTCCGTTCTGATAAATCCCAACGACAGCAACCCTCCGCTAAGCCCAAGCAAACCAAGAGTTCTTGGAAGCTGGCTCAGTCCTGGAATAAATCCAAGCAGAGCAAGAAGCCAGTCAAAACTAAATAGTCATGAAGGGCGGCCCCCGATCCGGCACTGGATCTTGTAGGGGGCAGACTGTTGCTCTTTTCTTAAAAGGGAAGAGTCCACAGCTGCATTCATTCATTTTGGGAAATACAGAACCTGGCCACCAGGAGGAGGCAAAGACACCCCAGCCAAAAGCTTAAATACATTCCCCACTTCCCTCATCCCCCAGTCATTCTTTGCCTTTCGTCACAGGAGGTTGGCAGAGAAGTGTCTGACGTTCGAGAGAGTCTCTTATAGAGGGTAGTACTCTTCACTATGGGACTGGAGTTTTAAATAATCCTGTCAGCCTCTCAGTGAGAGCATGGATGAAAGTTAGAGTCCCGAGATGCAGGGAAAGTTTTCCTGCGAACCCATCCCGACTCATATTAACAGCTCCTTGGTTATCAGCGTTGACGAGTTTCGCTGCCTACCTTTCTTCACTCAAGTCCATGTCAGAAGCGATGCTATCTGTCACACTTGAAGGGCCGTGTTCCTATTCCACAGTGTAGATTCCAGTAAGATCATTTCATATTATTTCAATATGGGAATGTATTGTTGACAAAACAAGTTAGGGTCCCAGTGGGACTCCTTTTATCTTAATAAGGAATCATGGGTTAATATCTCCTGATCGGGGTTATTGAACAGGGGGGACTTTAATTGTGTGTTTTATATGGTTCTATCTGCAAATGTGTAGCTATACCTAGGCTCACAGCCTTTACAGAACATAACTGCCTTCTTTTAATGACGTGATCTCTCAGGATTGCGGGCCCTTTTTGTGACTGGCACGGTGCACCTTGTGACAGGTGCAGTTAAGTTGTTTTTTACTTCTGTATGTTGACTGTGTGCGACCGAGAGAGACTAGCTCGTGGGTTGTCTGGTTCACAGGAGGGGGTAAAGGCCCTAGCCATTGGGGGTGTCAAGAGAGGTGCCAGTTAGTTTTGTCATTTTTGTAATTTCAAGATTATGGAAGATTCTGATATGTGAGACACGGATGCCTCCGATACGGAGAATGTGTCTTGTGATGAATATGAAATGGCCCGGGTAATTAATGCCCATTAGTTATGTTCTGATTGCCATTCTAGAGTACTCTCTTCTTCCCGAGTCAGGGAGCTTAGAGTGCATTGAGGCGCGTGCCCCAGACCCGTTCCCAGCTACGCATGCAGGTTTCCCTATGGCCTTTACGCCTCTGGAGGGTGGCCTGTCCCCGCCAGAGGTTGCTTCACGGTTCTGCATGGCCATTTCTATGGTGCGGACTCATTTATATCTCCCAAGTGAAGTATTTCTAAGATACTGTCTGTGTTCGGTTAACCACGGCCCATCGAGCGTGGGATCTCCCGATTCAGTTTGGCATTCTGGGGTAGCATTGGCCCCTGAAGCTTCAGGGGCCCCAATCTCGGGGCCAGGTTCTTAAGTAGATCCGACGAGGGATGATTTTGCCTTCCGTTATAAGCTGGCTCGCCTTTGTGTTCTTTTAAGACATGTTTTGGCAATGCTGGAGGATCCCAGTCCTAGTGGGCCGAGGGATCCAAATCCTTAGAAGCTAGATGGCAAAATGGATATGAAGTTTGGGGATGAAGCCAATCTCCCTAACGTCTCAGTTTATTTATTTATTCTTTATGTTTTCAGTTCCAGTTCTGAGCTTGTGTGAAATGGGGCTTCTAATCGGCTGGTTCCATTGTTTTCATTCACCTTGGGTGTTCACCCAATGGGGGCTGCCTTTTTTTTATTTTTTGATCCGGATGGATGCGTTTATTTTGTTTTCCTTAAGCTCATGTCTGTTAGATTTTCGTTTTATGAGCGTTCTTGTCTGGAACTGATACTTGCGATTAGTGGTCGCGTGGGCACTCCCTCGGAAGTTGCACACTTGTTGAATATTAGAATTATGTTTTCTAGTTCATTTATCGATCCTTTGGGATGAATTTTCTTGGACCTTGAGCAGTTCAGGAGTGTCCTTATACCAGGCTGGTACTGGTCTGACGCTTTTTTTGGCTGTTACCAGGGTTCATGTTACCCTCGTGGTGCTGATTAAATCTTGTTGAACTCTGAATGTCACGGCCTATTGTATGGACTCCGGGCTCGGATCCTACCGAAATATGAGACCTTGTTGTTTATATGCTGTGAGTGCCAGTCTAGGTTGGTTGGTTTGGGCTATTCGCCTGGGATACGGATCTGGTTTTTGCAGACAGCATCATGGTTCTTCAGGTCCTTGGGCACTCAGAACTGTTATTTCTATTCTTAGGAAGTTAAGAGATGTGTGTTACCTTTGTGGTCTGGTGTGCCGAGTGATTACCGATTTTAGTTTCAAGTTCTTCTGGACGCTTTAGCCTAATACACATTTTCTTTCCGTGGCTGAGTCTCATTCCTTCCTGCCTTGGGTGGATCATCTGGTCTGGATGCGCGGGCATGTTTTTATTCCTCTACTCAGAGTTGTGCTACTCTAAGAGGTGGTGTGCAGGGGTTTCCTTCCTTCTGTGGGGGGCTACGGCTCCAGCGTTTACCTGCTTAAAGTTTTTTTTTTTTTGGAAGATGGATCCTTCAAGAATCTTAGACTGTCTATTCCTCTTTATACACTTGGTTTGACTGCGGTCTTCAACGTTTGGGTGTCTTGCGTCCTCGTTGCAACTCTAGCCTTGGGGCTTTTCAGAGTCAATGTCAGGTTCAGATGGCCGCCCTTCTGGGGTCAGGTAGGTAGTTTACCATTTATCTTTCATGTGCCGTTTGGGGTTTTGTGGGCGGTGCCTTACGTTTAACTCTCTGGGATGGCAAGCAAGGCCCAGGATTATCATGCGCCTTCGGGTGTTGATTGCTACCCTACCTGTGTGTGTAACGTGTTGCAGCTTTCCTATGAGATTTCCTTGCGATCCATCTGCACTGGGTGCTGAATCTTAGACCGTTCAGGAGTTCTTTGTGACTAGATCGCCAAGTCTATGGACTTCAGAGGTGCCCTCTCCTTGTAGGAGGCAGTTTAGGGTCCCTCTGGAAGTTGGATCTTTCGATCGACTCCTTGCCAAGGACCCTGGCCTTGGTCCATGTCTCTCCTTGGATGGCTGTGGACGGTTTGGTTTCATACTAGATGTTTGTGGTTCCCGCGGGCCCCTCTCATAGGGGCTGGGGCTCTGTGAGAGATGTCTATCTGACTGTGGTATAGGCTTTCGGTCTTTCTGACGGGTCCCTACTGGTCTTTTGGTGCATGCAGCAGGATGTTCCTGTAGACTCCAGGTGTCTTTCAACAGGGTTGGCGATATGGCCGAGGGGTCTCGACTCTATGGTAGGGTGTTTTTCTGTTGTTTTCTTTCCCTTCTCTTCTAGAGTGGGGGTTAGGTTCTCCGGGTTCGGAGTTACCTTAGTATCTGTGGCGTCCTGAGGGTCCTTGGTTCTTCCCTTACAGGTTTTTTTTCCCTTCTTGCGTTTCAGGATCCTGGAAGGGGAGCTGCAATGTAGTGTATGGTTCCTCCGTTCCTGCAGCGGGAGGCTGAGGTTTTGCACCCCTTGGGGCTTCTGCTATGTGTTGGATCTGATATATGGATGCTGAGGGCCTTCTTCCCTTGGGAAGTGTTCCCTTTTTTGGCGAAGACAACGTGTAGGGGGTCTCGTACCCGAGCTCAATGTCTATCCTGACTCACGGTATCATGCCGTTTGTAGCAGCGGTCTAACCGTTAATCTTTCCATTCTCTTCCAGAAGTCTGGGACTCTTGTCTTCAGTCTTTGACTAGCCTTTGGGCTGGGATCATTATCCTGGAGGGAAGGTTGGGGATCAGTTACTCTTGCAGTGTTGACCGTTTTCTTCTCGTTGGTCCTCTCCTTTGGGGGAGGACGTTGGATGTCGTCCTCTTTTCTACTGGCGTCTGGTGCCGGGAGGGGGGGCTCCTTGGAGCCGCTATTTGGAGGGCAGTAAGCCCTTGGAAGGTTTGCAGTTGGAACCATCTACAGATATTTGCTCTGTGATGGTGTATCCAGCTACAGCTAATTGCTCTTGTCTGTAAATGCTATCAAGCTTTGAAGCGCCTTTAGGTGGTTTGGGTTAGCAATGGTGAGTCAGCCTTCCTCCTGGAAGCTGGTCATTAAGAGTTCCAGTTCAGGCAGTTTGAGGTTATTTTGGAGAGCTCTTTTCTAGCTGGGATAGTTATCCTGTTTCTGCTGTCTCTGCCTGTCTAGCCTGCTGGTCTAGATATGTTATGAGGCAACAGGGGACTCTTGGTTTTCCTGGAGTACCTTAAGGTATGGTACAGGATCAGGGATAGGAGAGTGCTCCTCGAGTCTTTTTAGGGACATGTTTCCCTGTGTAATGGATACTTTTTCTTATCCTTATGTTTAGGGAGCTTGTCTCCCTGGTGCGTTGCTATTGTAGACAACCATGAGTTGTTCTATAGGTGTTGAGTGGGAAAGGTTCCTTTGGATTTTTCCTGAACTCTGTTTTCCCTTTTGGGGGGGCAGATGAGGTCTTTGTCTTTGGCCGGGTACCTTCTTGGGAGTCGTCACCCATGGGGCGGACACCTCGGAGGTTGTTTGGGCCTTGACGGACTTTAGGTCTGAGTGGTTTTTGGTTCAGCTTTGCCAGCAGTGTAACTAATGTGCAGTTACCTGGGCTCGGATTTTCTTCTGTGTCGTTTGTACTTACATTTTATGGTGTTGAGTAATTCAGGCTGTGGTGCCTTTTCGAAGGGGCCGCCTTTTGTACCCTCTAGCTTGGGTATTGTTTTACCAAAAGTAATGAATGCAGCTGTGGACTCTTCCCTTTTTAAGAAGAAAAACATAAATTATGCTTACCTGATAATTTAATTTTCTTCTGAAGGGAAGAGTCCACAGCTCCTGCTGCTCTATGAGGTGGCTGTAATTATTTTTGTTCTTCTGGCACCTTTTTCACCCTGATGTTTCTCCTACTGTTCCTTGTTCCCTTGGCAGAATGACTGGGGGATGAGGGAAGTGGGGGAGGTATTTAAGTCTTTGGCTGGGGGTCTTTACCTCCTCCTGGTGACCAGGTTCTGTATTTCCCAAAAGTAATGAATGCAGCCGTGGACTCTTCCTTTCAGAAGAAAATGATATTATCAGATAAGCATAATTAATGTTTTTCAGACGCTTGGTTAAGGGACGTGCAGGATCCATGGGTTCTGGAGGTCATAGCTCAGGGGTACAAGATAGGTTTCAAGTCTCATCCACCCAAGGGCAGATTTCTCCTCTCAAGCTGGTCTTCCAGACCAGAAAAGAGGGAAGCCCTTCTGCGGTGCATGCAGAATCTGTTCTTCTTAGGGATCATTGTCCCGGTACCTATTGCAGAAAGAGGTTTGGAATACTATTCAAACCTTTTTGTGGTCCCAAAGAAGGAGGGAACTTTCTGCACGATTCTGGACCTAAAGTGCTTAAAAAAATTTCTAAATGTCCCCTCATTCAAGATGAAGACAATGAGGTCCATCTTTCCCTTAGTTCAGGAAGGACAGTTCATAACCACTATAGATCTGAAGGATACACCTTCCAATCCGCAGATTTTGAGAGAGAATAACACTCTTGGTGGCTCTGTCCAGATCATCTGTCCCGAGGGACATCCTTCCTAAGACCATCCTGGGAGATTGTGACTATGGATGCAAGTCTATCAGGATGGGGAGCTGTTTGGGGTACCAAGAAGGCACAAGGCCTGTGGACTCAGGAGGAATGCTTCCTCCTGATCAACATTCTGGAACTTTGGGCAATCTTCAATGCTCTGAAGGCTTGGCCCCTTCTGGGTTCGTCCCAGTTTTAAATTCCAATCAGACAATATAACCTTGGTGGCTTACATCAACCATCAGGGTTGAACGAGAAGCTCCCTAGCAATGAGGGAAGTATCTCGGATTCAGGAGTGGGTGGAGGCAAACAGCTGTTCGCTGTCAGAGATCCAGATTCCGGGTGTGGACAAGTGGGAAGCGGATTTTCTCATCTCTCCATCCCAAAGTGTTTGCGGGGATATGCAACAAGTGGGGGACGCCGGAGATCGATCTCATGGTGTCCTGTCTCAATACCAAGCTACCCAGATATGTGTTGAGGTCCAGGGATCCTCAGGCGGAGCTAATAGATGCATCAGCAGTGCCTTGGAGGATCAATCTAATTTACCTTTTTCCTCCGTTACCACTCCTTACTCGTGTAGTGGCTCGCATCAAGCATGAACAGGCATCAGTGATACTGATTGCTCCATTGTGGCTGGGAAGGATGTGGTTCAGATCTGGTGGGGATGTCATCATCTCCTCCATGGAAGTTACCTTGTTGCAGGGATCTACTGGACCAAGGTCCTTTTGTTCATCTAAATCTAGATTCTCTGAGGCTGACTGCGTGGAGATTGAATGCTTGGTTCTAGCCAAGAGATGGTTTTCTGAGAGAGTTATTGATACTCTTATTCAAGCTCGTAAGCCGGTTACTCGTCGCATCTATCATAAGGTGTGGAGAACGTACTTATTCTGGTGTGAAGAGCGTGAATTTTCCTGTCATAAAGTTAAGGTTGCCAGGATCCTGTCATTTCTCCAGGATGGACTGGAGAAGGGTCTTTCTGACAGTTCCCTGAGGGGACAGATTTCGGCCTTGTCTGTTTTACTGAACAAGAGGCTCTCGAAGCTTCCAGATGTACAGTCCTTTGTCAAGGCTCTGATTAGGATCAGACCTGTGTTTAGATCTAAGGCTCCTCCTTGGAGTCTAATTCTTGTTCTTAAGGTTTTGAAATGGTATCTGTTTGAGTCTATGCATGAAATTGACATTAAATTGTCCTGGAAGGTTATTTTTCTACTGGCTATTGCTTCTGTGCACAGAGTATCTGAGATTGCTGCCTTGCAATGTGAGCCTCTTTATCTGGTTTCCATTCTGATAAGACTGTCCTACGTACTAAGTTAGGTTTTCTTCCTAAGGTCGTGTCAGACCGCAACATCAATCAACAGATTGTGGTTCCTTCCTTGTGTTCCAATCCTCCTTCGAAGAAACGTTTGCTTCATAATTTGGACGTGGCTCGCGCCTTGAAGTTTTATCTTCAGGCTACTAAGGCTTTTAGACAAACTTCTTTCTTGTTTGTTGTCTATTCTGGGAAGTGTAAGGGTCAGAAGGTCTCTTTGACTTCCTTATCTTGTTGGGTAAGGTGTGTTATCCGCTTTTCTTATGAGATAGCGGGACATAAAACTCCTCAGAGGATTATGACTCATTGTACTAGAGCAGTGGCTTCTTGGGCCTTTAAGAATGAGGCCTCTATGGATCAGATTTGGTCTACCTGGCTCGCCTGGTCCAGGCAATGATTATGGCTTTCGGGCTGAAACGCGTAAGCCATTAGTGCCATACCATTTTGCTGTATGAAAGTTTGATGTTTTGTGCTATTACCAAGAATTTGGATTTTATCGTATGCTGTCTTGCATGAAGACGTAATAAAATCCAAAACTTTATCTTACTTATCCTGTGGTGAATCGTTCATCTATTCATATGCTTACCTGGTCCTCCTTACATACTTTTTGTAAATTTTACAATTTTGATGTTGCAGCTTTCGGGAGAGAGGTTTTGCAGGCTGTGGTGCCCTCAGATTAGGGTCCACCTCTCTTTTTTTTCCCTCCTGTTATCATTCAGTGTCCTCTAGAGCTTGGGTATAAGTTTCCCAACAGTAAGGAATGATGCTGTGGACTTTACTTATGCTTACCAGATAATTTAATTTCCTTCTGTATAAGCAGAGTCCACGGCCCCCGCCCATGTTCTCTGATGGGCGGCCCTCTAAATTATATTTTTCTTCTGGCACCATTTATACCCTGATATTTCTCTTACTGTTCCTTGTTCCCTCGGCAGAATGACTGGGGGATGGGGGAGAGGTATTTAAGTCTTTGGCTGGGTTGTCTTTGCATCCTCCTGGTGGCCAGGTTCAGCTTTTCCCAACAGTAAGGACTGATTCCGTGGACTCTCCTTATACAGAAGGAAATAAAATTAACTATTAAGCATAATTTTATGTTTTCGGTCATCAGATGGAGAGTCTACTAGCCATTATATGTTGGACTAATACCCTCCTGATCACTAGGAGGATGCAAGACACCACAACACAGCAGTACTTTAAATCCCTCCTATGTCCCATGATCCTCAGTCATTTTTTTTGCCTCCTTGATGAGGAGTGAGATGAAAGTGAAGTGCAAGATCTACTCACCGTTTGAAAGAGGATCCTCTAACCGGTCTTAGGCCCAAATCCTACACACAGTAACCTGTCGTTCAGAGGGGCACACAAGGAGTTATCAGCCAGGCATTGAAAACTCTTTTCAGTGAGAAATGTTGTAGGCCTCTCAGGTTAAATGTTGACTTCTCCACCAGTCCCTGCTCTACATTGAGCTGCTCCTTGTAGAGCTACAGCTCTCCCCAAGGGAAATGTGGACTTATCCATCAGTCCCCTGGGTTTTAGATGCTATAACTATTTCAGATCCCTAGAATTATACTCGTCCTGCTTAGGATGGGCTTGTCTGCTGGAAATAAGTTGATGAAGCTGTGGTAAGCCAAGTGGACAGAGGTGCTAGTTGGTAAATGCCTGCAACTTACAAGCAATACAGATATTTTTATGAACATGTACACATGATTCATGTAGTATGGGGACATATAAACCATACAGCTTATACTAGCAATTTTTAGCACTTCTAGGTACTTTTGAAATACTTTAGTTTTTGAGGTTACTGTTGCTTAAAATTTAGCACAGTTGACTGAGCTATGATTCCTATGTTTTATTTCACCTCAGGCTAAATTTCTGTCTATTAACATCTGTTTTTTTGCTTTTATCAATCACTGATAGCATAGGCATGCTAAGGGTTATTGGGTTGAGCACGCTTTTTAGCTCACCCTTTTTGTGTTATAATCATTTCCTGTTCCTGTGCTGCTGTAACATTCTCAGCATGTAGAAAGGTTCTCAGGACCTTGTGGAGGTGGTAAGGTGCTCCGATAATCAAATCTGGGCTTTGAATTTGGGTTGCAAATTTTATTCAAAGTGTTATATGCTATGTAAGCTTTTCCTTCCATAAGGCAGGGAGAGTCCATGACTTCATTCCTTACTGTTGGGAAATACAACACCTGGCCACCAGGAGGAGGCAAAGACACCCCAGCCAAAGGCTTCAATATCCCTCCCACTTCCCCTATCCCCCAGTCATTCTTTGCCTTTCGCCACTTTAGGAGGTGGCAGAGAAGTGTCAGAAGATTTGGATAGTCCTGTAATGGGTATGTTTCCCTCAAGAAAGGACTGGAGTTTTACGTAAGCATGTCAACCTCTTAGTGAGAGTATTGATGAAAGTTAGCCTGGAGATGCAGGGAAAGTTTTTCTGCAATCCCATCCAGACTGTCGTCTAACAGTTCCTGAGCAATCAGTGTTGACAAGTTTCACTGCTTGCCGTTACACACTAAAGTCCATGTCAGAGTGTTGCTTCAAGACTGTCACACTTGAGAGGCTGTGTCTGTTCTAAAGCATGGATCCTGGAGGGTAAGACCGTTTTATATATATATATATATATATATATATATATATATATATATATATATATATATATATATATATATATATATATATATATATATATATATATATATATATATATATTTTTGCTATACATGGTCACAGTGTGGTTCCTTTATGCATTGATAGGATCAAGGGTTAATATCTCCTTCAGGGAGATTATTTGAACAGCTAGGGGTTATTTATAACTGCTTTAATGTGAGAGTTTTTTTGGGCTCATAGACTGTGTGCTTTTGGTTTGGAACAAACAGGATTCACTTTCATAGCAGGGGAAGTCCTGTTCTACGCACCACGTGACCTGGTGTGGTCTTTTCATTTTCATAGGATCCTGCTGCGGACATCACTCCTAAGGAGAGCGGTTGCACTGTTAGCTGTCTGGGTCTAGTAGGTGGTGAGTGCCCCAGTCATTGGGATCATAAGGGTGCCTTTTTTTTTTTTTTTTTTAGTAAAAGCGTTCTCTTTTTTGTCTGTCCTTCTGTGGATATATCTTAGTTATGGAGGACTCTGATACTCCATTAGAAGGTTCTGCTCCTTCTGTACTGATTAATAATTCCTGTTTATATTGTGAGAAGGCCATGGTTTGCCTGCCTGCTCAATTTTGTTCCATTTACCTAAGCACTGTTCTAAAGTCTAAGAAGGGAGACAAGCCTGCTATTAGCCCCTCTGAGCTGTCTACCTCTCAGGAATCTGTCCCGATAGATTACTACCCTTTCTACACTACCTGTCCCACATGCAGTTCCCCGCGGCTAAACTAATCCTCCATCTGGAGGGGGCTTTTTTCCTGCGGACTTTACCGCTCAGTTACAGTCGGCCGTGTCTTCGGCCCTGAGTGCCTTACCTACCTCTAGCAAACACAAGAGAAAGGTTAAACATAGTTCTCCTGAGCTAGAGTCATCTAAATATTTGTCGGATTTAGCTACTATGTCCCAGCTATCTGAGGATGAGTTAACCTCTGTCGGAGACTTCAGTTTCTAAACCTTCTTCAGAGGAGGCACCCTTCTTTAGATTTAAAATTGAGCATCTGCCTTTTTTATTTATTTAAGGGGTTCTATCTACGCAAGAGGTTCCTGAGGCTAAACTCCCTGAGGAACCTAAGATTCCTAAATTAGACAGGGTTTATGAAGACAGGAAGGTCCCTCTGACTTTTCCTGTGCCAGCTAAGATGACGAACATTATTAGTAACAAATGGGAAAGAATAGGAACTTATTTTCCCCCCTCGTCTACTTTAAAAAAAATTATTCCTGGTCCCTGACTCTCAATTAGATTTGTGGGGCTCCATCCCTTAGGTGGATGACATTATTTCTATGCTGGCTAAGCGTACTATTATCCCACTGGAGGATAGTTCTTTTAGAGAGCCTATGGACAAGAAAATGGAAACTTTTCTAAGGAAGATGTTTCAACATACAGGGTTTTTATTTCAACCAGCGGCAGCTGTAGCCACAGTTGCTGGAGCAGCTACCTGCTGGTGCTACACTCTGTCGGAGCTCATTGAGCTGGAGACTCCCCTCAAGGATATTCAGTAGAGAATTAAAGCTCTGAGAATTGCTAACTCCTTCATCTGTGACGCGAATATGCAGATTATTCGCCTAAATTCAAAGTTCCTGGTTTTGCGGTCCTAGCCCGCCGGGCTCTCTGGTTGAAGTCTTGGTCTGCTGATATGACTTCTAAATCCAGACTCCTTTCTCTTCCTTTCAAGGGGAAGATTTTATTCAGTCTAGGGCTAGACTACATTAATTCTTAGCTCTTCCGTTTTGCTTAGCTACTGCTCCAAATGGGCAAACTGAGTGAACAAAGCAATGTTTAGAGCAAAACCTTAGATGCTACTGCATGATTAAACAAGATAATTGGGCCTCATTACTTCCAACCGCTAAGTTTGCCTACAATAATACTGTCTCTTCAACCCTTGCCTCTCCATTCTACGCAAATTATGATTTCCACGAACTGACACTTCCTCACCCTTGGTTAACGATACCATCAATACCTTAGATTTGGGTTTCAAGACGCTTCAGCAGAACATACAGATGGATTAGGCTAAGCAGAAACATTATTATGACCTTAGAATACGACCAGCTCCTGATTACCACATTGGAGACTTAGTGTGCCTCTTCATTAAATACCTAAAATTCTGTATTCCTAATATGAATCTTGGGGGGTTATTTGTAGGACCCTTTGAAATTGTCAAGATTATTAAATCTGTGTCCCTCAGGTTACCTGACTCATATCTGGATCACTCTCTCAAGCCTAAAACCTCCCCTCCCGGGTTGGTTATATACTCTCACCTTTGTATCCAGAGGCTGTCCTGAAGCAAACCAGGAATTCAGTTTTGGATTATATCTCTAGTGAGTTTCAGATCCTCTCCCTCTGTCCTGAGACGCTTCAAGCTAACCTCATCATCTGGCTCCTCGGAAACTCTCCTTCACTGGCCAGTGGCGTCGTCATACTGCTCACGGGCGGCCGCTGTTATTCCACGCTACTTCTTGTTGCCCTGAGCACATCTTCTTGAAACCCTGCATTATAAACCTAAACTGTGAGTTGTTCCAGCTTAGAGTCTCTGAAGCAGAACCCAGAAGTACACAGACTGGGGATTTTTTTTTTTGTCCCTGCTGATCTTTTTATTTGTTGGTTAAATTCTACTACATGAACTGCTCCTGTGTTTAACGGCTCTCCAGCCTATCAACCAGCTTTCAGTCTGCATTCTCCTCTATGCTTCGCATCAACCCTTATATCAAATACTGCTTGATATTACTAACTGGCAACCTTGACTTTATGCTGCTACTTTAGAATTAACCTGTTTCATGTTGCACTTTCCTGTTACTTACTACAACCTGTTCATATTGTATTAACCTGTTACACAGCAAAATCTGTCCTTGCTTCTTCATAAAGCATCCAGAGGTATATCAGTACTACAGCCTCTGTTATCTACAGATGGTTCTTGTTTAACTTTTCAGCATTCACATATCCACAGTATAACCTATGGCTAAGTCTTCCTCCTGCGGATCCCTAGTGTTCCCCTTAGTCAATGATCAAATTAGGACCTTAGTGTAATAACTTTTGGGTTCACAATCTTGTGAGACTGAGTGGTAAGGACTGAATCTATTATTACTCCTAGAAATGTTACCCTTGTATCAGTATATAATTAATTTTGGGGAACATTGATTTTCCAACCTGGTATTGAAGAAATAATAGAAGCTTGCAAGTATGAATGATCGTTAGTGACAGGGAAGGAGCTTGCACTAGTATGTCATCCAGATACGGTACAACTGAGCTTTGATCAGCACTAAACAGGGTACCCAGCACCTTTGTAAAGATGTGTGGAGTTGTAGCCAGACCAAACAGAAGAGCGACGCACTGTAAGTGGTTTGTCCATATATGCAACCCTTTGGAACTGATGGTGATCACTGTGGATTGGAATATGCAGGTATGCATCCTTGAGGTCTATAGTAGTCATAAACTGACCCTGTTGAATTAAGGGCAAGATTGTGTGGATGGTTTCCATCTTGAAAGTAGGAACCTGTTTAACATCTTTAGTTCTAAGGAAGGTCTGCAATTCCCTTCCTTCTTTGGGACAATGAACAAATTGGAGTAAAAACCTTTACCCTTTTGAGACACAGGTACTGTGATAATTACCCCCATATCCTCTAATTCCTGAACACAGTGTAAAAAACAGAATTTATGTTTACCTGATAAATTTCTTTCTCCAACGGTGTGTCCGGTCCACGGCGTCATCCTTACTTGTGGGATATTCTCTTCCCCAACAGGAAATGGCAAAGAGCCCAGCAAAGCTGGTCACATGATCCCTCCTAGGCTCAGCCTACCCCAGTCATTCGACCGACGTTAAGGAGGAATATTTGCATAGGAGAAACCATATGGTACCGTGGTGACTGTAGTTAAAGAAAATAAAATATCAGACCTGATTAAAAAAACCAGGGCGGGCCGTGGACCGGACACACCGTTGGAGAAAGAAATTTATCAGGTAAACATAAATTCTGTTTTCTCCAACATAGGTGTGTCCGGTCCACGGCGTCATCCTTACTTGTGGGAACCAATACCAAAGCTTTAGGACACGGATGAAGGGAGGGAGCAAATCAGGTCACCTAAATGGAAGGCACCACGGCTTGCAAAACCTTTCTCCCAAAAATAGCCTCAGAAGAAGCAAAAGTATCAAACTTGTAAAATTTGGTAAAAGTGTGCAGTGAAGACCAAGTCGCTGCCCTACATATCTGATCAACAGAAGCCTCGTTCTTGAAGGCCCATGTGGAAGCCACAGCCCTAGTGGAATGAGCTGTGATTCTTTCGGGAGGCTGCCGTCCGGCAGTCTCGTAAGCCAATCTGATGATGCTTTTAATCCAAAAAGAGAGAGAGGTAGAAGTTGCTTTTTGACCTCTCCTTTTACCTGAATAAACAACAAACAAGGAAGATGTTTGTCTAAAATCCTTTGTAGCATCTAAATAGAATTTTAGAGCGCGAACAACATCCAAATTGTGCAACAAACGTTCCTTCTTTGAAACTGGTTTTGGACACAGAGAAGGTACGATAATCTCCTGGTTAATGTTTTTGTTAGAAACAACTTTTGGAAGAAAACCAGGTTTAGTACGTAAAACCACCTTATCTGCATGGAACACCAGATAAGGAGGAGAACACTGCAGAGCAGATAATTCTGAGACTCTTCTAGCAGAAGAAATCGCAACTAAAAACAAAACTTTCCAAGATAATAACTTAATATCAACGGAATGTAAGGGTTCAAACGGAACCCCCTGAAGAACTGAAAGAACTAAATTGAGACTCCAAGGAGGAGTCAAAGGTTTGTAAACAGGCTTGATTCTAACCAGAGCCTGAACAAAGGCTTGAACATCTGGCACAGCTGCCAGCTTCTTGTGAAGTAATACCGACAAGGCAGAAATCTGTCCCTTCAGGGAACTTGCAGATAATCCTTTTTCCAATCCTTCTTGAAGGAAGGATAGAATCCTAGGAATCTTAACCTTGTCCCAAGGGAATCCTTTAGATTCACACCAACAGATATATTTTTTCCAAATTTTGTGGTAAATCTTTCTAGTCACAGGCTTTCTGGCCTGAACAAGAGTATCGATCACAGAATCTGAGAATCCTCGCTTCGATAAAATCAAGCGTTCAATCTCCAAGCAGTCAGCTGGAGTGAAACCAGATTCGGATGTTCGAACGGACCCTGAACAAGAAGGTCTCGTCTCAAAGGTAGCTTCCAAGGTGGAGCCGATGACATATTCACCAGATCTGCATACCAAGTCCTGCGTGGCCACGCAGGAGCTATCAAGATCACCGACGCCCTCTCCTGCTTGATCCTGGCTATCAGCCTGGGGATGAGAGGAAATGGCGGGAACACATAAGCTAGTTTGAAGGTCCAAGGTGCTACTAGTGCATCCACTAGAGCCGCCTTGGGATCCCTGGATCTGGCCCCGTAGCAAGGAACTTTGAAGTTCTGACGAGAGGCCATCAGATCCATGTCTGGAATGCCCCACAGGTGAGTGACTTGGGCAAAGATTTCCGGATGGAGTTCCCACTCCCCCGGATGCAATGTCTGACGACTCAGAAAATCCGCTTCCCAATTTTCCACTCCTGGGATGTGGATAGCAGACAGGTGGCAGGAGTGAGACTCCGCCCAAAGAATAATTTTGGTTACTTCTTCCATCGCTAGGGAACTCCTTGTTCCCCCCTGATGGTTGATGTACGCAACAGTCGTCATGTTGTCTGATTGAAACCGTATGAACCTGGTCCTCGCAAGCTGGGGCCAGGCCTGGAGCGCATTGAATATCGCTCTCAGTTCCAGAATATTTATCGGTAGAAGAGATTCTTCCCGAGACCAAAGACCCTGAGCTTTCAGGGATCCCCAGACCGCGCCCCAGCCTATCAGACTGGCGTCGGTCGTGACAATGACCCACTCTGGTCTGTGGAACATCATCCCTTGAGACAGATTGTCCAGGGACAGCCACCAACGGAGTGAGTCTCTGGTCCTCTGATTTACTTGTATCTTCGGAGACAAGTCTGTATAGTCCCCATTCCACTGACTGAGCATGCACAGTTGTAATGGTCTTAGATGAATGCGCGCAAAAGGAACTATGTCCATCGCCGCCACCATCAACCCGATCACTTCCATGCACTGAGCTATGGAAGGAAGAGGAACGGAATGAAGTATCCGACAAGAGTCCAGAAGCTTTGTTTTTCTGGCCTCTGTTAGAAAGATCCTCATTTCTAAGGAGTCTATAATTGTTCCCAAGAAGGGAACCCTTGTTGACGGGGATAGAGAACTCTTTTCCACGTTCACTTTCCAGCCGTGAGATCTGAGAAAGGCCAGGACAATGTCCGTGTGAGCCTTTGCTTGAGGAAGGGACGACGCTTGAATCAGAATGTCGTCCAGGTAAGGTACTACTGCAATGCCCCTTGGTCTTAGCACCGCTAGAAGGGACCCTAGTACCTTTGTGAAAATCCTTGGAGCAGTGGCTAATCCGAAAGGAAGCGCCACGAACTGGTAATGTTTGTCCAGGAAT
Organism: Bombina bombina; assembly: GCF_027579735.1. NCBI lineage: Eukaryota > Metazoa > Chordata > Amphibia > Anura > Bombinatoridae > Bombina > Bombina bombina. The sequence continues at coordinate 610,802,518 of NC_069499.1, read as the reverse complement.
GCAAACCTTAGGAACCGATGATGTTCCTTGTGGATAGGAATATGTAGATACGCATCCTTTAAATCCACCGTGGTCATAAATTGACCTTCCTGGATGGAAGGAAGGATAGTTCGAATGGTTTCCATCTTGAACGATGGGACCTTGAGAAATTTGTTTAAGATCTTGAGATCTAGGATTGGTCTGAACGTTCCCTCTTTTTTGGGAACTATGAACAGATTGGAGTAGAACCCTATCCCTTGTTCTCTTAATGGAACAGGATGAATTACTCCCATTTTTAACAGGTCTTCTACACAATGTAAGAACGCCTGTCTTTTTATGTGGTCTGAAGACAACTGCGACTTGTGGAACCTCCCCCTTGGGGGAAGTCCCTTGAATTCCAGAAGATAACCCTGGGAGACTATTTCTAGCGCCCAAGGATCCAGAACATCTCTTGCCCAAGCCTGAGCGAAGAGAGAGAGTCTGCCCCCCACCAGATCCGGTCCCGGATCGGGGGCCAATATTTCATGCTGTCTTGGTAGCAGTGGCAGGTTTCTTGGCCTGCTTTCCCTTGTTCCAGCCTTGCATTGGTCTCCAAGCCGGCTTGGCCTGAGAAGTATTACCCTCTTGCTTAGAGGACGTAGCACCTTGGGCTGGTCCGTTTTTACGAAAGGGACGAAAATTAGGTCTATTTTTTGCCTTGAAGGGCCGATCCTGAGGAAGGGCGTGGCCCTTACCCCCAGTGATATCAGAGATAATCTCTTTCAAGTCAGGACCAAACAGCGTTTTCCCCTTGAAAGGAATGTTTAGTAGCTTGTTCTTGGAAGACGCATCAGCCGACCAAGATTTCAACCAAAGCGCTCTGCGCGCCACAATAGCAAACCCAGAGTTCTTAGCCGCTAACTTAGCCAATTGCAAAGAGGCGTCTAGAGTGAAAGAATTCGCCAATTTGAGAGCATTGATTCTGTCCATAATCTCCTCATAAGGAGGAGAGTCACTATCGAGCACCTTAAGCAGTTCATCAAACCAGAAATATGCGGCTGTAGTGACAGGGACAATGCATGAAATGGGTTGTAGAAGGTAACCCTGCTGAACAAACATCTTTTTAAGCAAACCTTCTAATTTTTTATCCATAGGATCTTTGAAAGCACAACTATCCTCTATGGGAATAGTGGTGCGTTTGTTTAAAGTAGAAACCGCTCCCTCGACCTTGGGGACTGACTGCCATAAGTCCTTTCTGGGGTCGACCATAGGAAACAATTTTTTAAATATGGGGGGAGGGACGAAAGGAATACCGGGCCTTTCCCATTCTTTATTAACAATGTCCGCCACCCGCTTGGGTATAGGAAAAGCTTCTGGGAGCCCCGGCACCTCTAGGAACTTGTCCATTTTACATAGTTTCTCTGGGATGACTAAATTTTCACAATCATCCAGAGTGGATAATACCTCCTTAAGCAAAATGCGGAGATGTTCCAATTTAAATTTAAATGTAATCACATCAGATTCAGCCTGCTGAGAAATGTTCCCTAAATCAGTAATTTCTCCCTCAGACAAAACCTCCCTGGCCCCCTCAGATTGGGTTAGGGGCCCTTCAGAGATATTAATATCAGCGTCGTCATGCTCTTCAGTAACTAAAACAGAGCAGCCACGCTTACGCTGACAAGGGTTCATTTTGGCTAAAATGTTTTTGACAGAATTATCCATTACAGCCGTTAATTGTTGCATAGTAAGGAGTATTGGCGCGCTAGATGTACTAGGGGCCTCCTGAGTGGGCAAGACTCGTGTAGACGAAGGAGGGAATGATGCAGTACCATGCTTACTCCCCTCACTTGAGGAATCATCTTGGGCATCATTGTCATTATCACATAAATCACATTTATTTAAATGAATAGGAATTCTGGCTTCCCCACATTCAGAACACAGTCTATCTGGTAGTTCAGACATGTTAAACAGGCATAAACTTGATCAGAAAGTACAAAAAACGTTTTAAAATAAAACCGTTACTGTCACTTTAAATTTTAAACTGAACACACTTTATTACTGCAATTGCGAAAAAACATGAAGGAATTGTTCAAAATTCACCAAATTTTCACCACAGCGTCTTAAAGCCTTGAAAATATTGCACACCAATTTTGGAAGCTTTAACCCTTAAAATAACGGAACCGGAGCCGTTTTAAGCTTTAAACCCCTTTACAGTCCCTGGTATCTGCTTTGCTGAGACCCAACCAAACCCAAAGGGGAATACGATACCAAATGACGCCTTCAGAAGTCTTTTATAAGTATCAGAGCTCCTCTCACATGCGACTGCATGCCATGCCTCTCAAAAACAAGTGCGCAACACCGGCGCGAAAATGAGACTCTGCCTATGCTTTTGGGAAAGCCCCTAAAGAATAAGGTGTCTAAAACAGTGCCTGCCGATATTATTAAATCAAAATACCCAGAATAAATGATTCCTCAAGGCTAAATAAGTGTTAATATCAATCGATTTAGCCCAAAAAAAGTCTACAGTTTAAATAAGCCCTTGTGAAGCCCTTATTAACAATCGTAATAAACATGGCTTACCGGATCCCATAGGGAAAATGACAGCTTCCAGCATTACATCGTCTTGTTAGAATGTGTCATACCTCAAGCAGCAAGAGACTGCAAACTGTTCCCCCAACTGAAGTTAATTGCTCTCAACAGTCCTGTGTGGAACAGCCATGGATTTTAGTTACGGTTGCTAAAATCATTTTCCTCATACAAACAGAATTCTTCATCTCTTTTCTGTTTCTGAGTAAATAGTACGTACCAGCACTATTTGAAAATAACAAACTCTTGATTGAATAATGAAAAACTACAGTTAAACACTAAAAAACTCTAAGCCATCTCCGTGGAGATGTTGCCTGTACAACGGCAAAGAGAATGACTGGGGTAGGCTGAGCCTAGGAGGGATCATGTGACCAGCTTTGCTGGGCTCTTTGCCATTTCCTGTTGGGGAAGAGAATATCCCACAAGTAAGGATGACGCCGTGGACCGGACACACCTATGTTGGAGAAAGGCAGCTGCTTTTGACTGGAATTTGGGAACATGAGACAGAAGGAATCATCTTTGAGGAAGTCTGAACCGAAAGCCTATCCTGTAACCCTGAGAAATTATATTTCGAACCCAGCGGTCCTGGATTGATCTGAACCAGGTCTCCTGAAAAAGACTCAATCTGCCCCCTACCAGAACAAAATCTAGTTCGGGGGCTGCACCTTCATGCGGATTTAGTGGTGGTTTTGGACTTCTTGGACTGCTTTTCCTTTGCCATTAAGAAGCAGGCTTCCAGGTTGACTTGGAGGGCTCAGATTTCTAAGAAGAGGAAGAACATCTGTTCTTTCCTTTTGGATTTTTTTAGAGGGGTAACTAGAAACCCCAGGGACCTGGTGCAAGAATCCATGAAGGGCCCCCACACATGCAGGCAGGGCGCGGTTTTAGGATTTTTGGCCACACAGACGAGGATAGTGGCACCCGGTATATGGCCTGTTAGTATACACCCATTCTTACAAATACTGCCACATCTCAGGTGTCTCACACAGTACACACAATCCCTCATTAGGCAGCACCATTATATACACTGCCCATTTGGAAGCATCAGACTACTGACAGTTCTATAGTTTCTCACATAGTAAAGGCATTTGATATTTAGGTAGAACCTAGTATAAACAGCCCACTTGCAGTGAACTAAAAGGTTTATAGTTTCTCACAAAGTATACATACAGAATCCCATATACAGACAGGTCTGAGGGGTCACACATACAGCACTGATCAATCTCAAATGCTATACACACATTTATAAATATATTAATATGCATGTATAGGTTATCGGTCTTATGAGGGACCATATTTGTGTGCACGTGTCCTTTGTGACTTCTCACTACAAGCAAACTACTGCTGTACACATTATATACACAGTATAAAACAATCAGAACAGAAGGTATCACAAAGAATACTGTTGTACATCAGATAAACATATATGTCAAAACAAAAGGTATTAATGAGTCATGAAGGAAACACATGGATATGCCAAATAATTATTATTTAACTAACTAATGACATAAGACAAAAAGAAGGGTTTTTATGTAAGAAAAACAAAGTATTTTCTAAATCAAGGTTTGTCAATTTCCTGGAACTATTTAAAGAAGGGATAGTGCCACAGCGCTGAAATATCACATACAATGCAGAAGCATACACTCTAAGGGAACCCTCTAACCTTAGATAAAAGTACTAAAATAAAAATGTATTCTCAAACCCCTATAAAAGCAGCTATAAAAACAGGTGCAGAGAAAGGTATGCTCTGCGCTTCAGTTAGAAGCTAAATGTATGTCTAGCATCTGAGGTCTCAATAGTTCATTTCCAAATGGTTTATACAAATTTAATTATCGAAATATATATATTAAAAAACACTGGTAAGAGGTGCATACATCATTACAAGCATAGGTAAAAACAAGAAAATATAATCACATATAATCACTTAAATAGTTAAAAAAACAAATGAGCTTATATGAGCATATGAAATGGTAAGCATAAATGAACATAAATAATAATATTAAAAAGTCTAATGCAATTTAAAATAAGGGAAAGTCCATTTGGAATGCAAACAACATTGAAGAGTTGTGCAATAAGCGTTGGTAGTACAATAGGCGTTGAGTAGACAGCAGTTAACAAGTTGCTGCAAATGCAGAAACAGCAAAAAAAATAAATTATTTTTAGGCAAATATATTAAGATCAAGTAAAATGGTGCACGTAATTACTTACACTGGGTAATCGTTTTATGTCTCCCAAATGTGGATTGTGTAGTTCGGTTGTTAGCTACCACCCAGCTCCGTCTGTGGACGTCCAATGGTTTTTTAGGCGCAACTTTTAGTTTTCAATTTTGTGCGGTACATAGCCCTTCACAGCAAGTAGCCACTATGCAACTACGGATGCTGTGATGGGTTAAAAAGCTGTAGAAAATAGAGCAACGCGTTTCGGCTTCAACAAGCCTTTCTCAAGCTCTATTTTTACAGTGTTTCCTACTCCAATTTATAGACTTGTGCATGGCCGAAAAATTTGTTATGATTCAGTTCGGATCGATTCGGATGTTTTCGAATTTCGGTTTGGATCGATTCAAATTCAGAAAAATTAGAATGAATTCGTCTAGAATAAATTCGGCTGGGTTCGGTTCGATTCGGAATTTCGGTATGTGTTAGGTGGGATGTGCTGTGTATTAGATTAGTATTATGTACTGTATATTAGGTGTAACCCATAGCAGATTGATATAACCTAATATACTGTACAATACTAGTGTAATCCATGGCCATCCGAATGTAACGAATAAATCTGAACTAATTCAGATTTATTCTGTAGATTCGGTACTACCATAATTCGGTAATTCGAATCGATTCGAATCTCCGAATTTAACAAATTCGTCCAAATTTCGATTTGTTCTGAATCGAAACGCACATGTTTGCAATTTATACTCATCTCCTTAAAAGGATATTATCTTGTATCAAGGTACATTAAGAGGAATGCTTAGTTTAAAAGATCTCATTTATAATTCGTTAATAAAATCTAGAGAACTTTTATAAATAAATGTATAAATATTTCATATTAAAATTAAAATATAAATATTTGAAAGATTGATACTTTGAATTTATAAAAAGTATTTTTATATGTATATTAAAAATAGGGGTTTGTGGAAATTAATAATCATAAAAAGGAGAATATAAATTTGGTTTAGAAAATACGTCAAACGTGGAGAAGTCATTATAATATATACAATAATTCATAACACAAATTAGTTCATAGAAAACATACATGTGAATAAAAAAATGTGTACATATTTTGTCCCCTTTAAATACATAACTACTCTACAGGATGACATCCTAAGTCTAATTCTAAATGTAAGCCCTTGGGGTTTAGGGTCCCTAACTGGAATATCCATTTTCCCTCTTTTTTTTTAAATTTCATTGTGTAAATGACCCCCTCTCCATGGGTGTAAACATCTATCTATGCCTATGAATTTGAAATGGTTTAGATTTGCTCCATTGCAGTAAAAAAAAAAGTGTTTTGGGACCGGGAGATCTTTAATTCTTTCTGAATCATGGTGTTCTATTGAAATAATATGCTCTCTAATTCTATCCCTTAAGGGGATAGAGAGGGGGTAATTTACTCAATGAAATTTTTAAAAAAGAGGGAAAATGGATAGGCCAGTTAGGGACTCTAAACCCCAAGGGCTTAAATCTGAACGAAGTGCTATCTTCCATTGGTATAGTTGTATGCTTAGAAAGGGTAGATAATTGCTCTATCAACCTTAGGTATCGTTTCCCACACTCCCACATTCTGTACCGGACTGGGGTACATTTTCCTAAATCTGGTGGAAGGAGTAAAAGCCACACCTGGCTTTTTCCATTCCTTGGCAATATAGTCAAAGACTTAAAGAGACACTAAACCCATATTTTTTATTTAAAGGATTACTTTCTGTTATAATTTTTAAGCTAAACAACTAACATATTAAAGTTAATAAACATTAATTAAAACCTACTTACCTATATTTTCTCCAAAACGAAGTTTCATAACGTTCTAAAAGTTATATCTTTTATTCGCCGATAATGTCACGTTATCCTGCCCACTATTTTCAGCACTGCATGTTCAAAATACTTAAACCAATAACTTTGTGTTTAAAGCGCCATTTTGAAACCTAGGTATTGTAAACGGATTGGTACAGAGCAAAGGATACCCACGGAGTGGGTTTGGAAGACAATTACATTTGCAGACAAGATTTCTGATATACGGTAGAGATATGTTAATGAAATGCTATTGATCAAAAGTGTATTTGGGGTAGTTAGTAACAGGCATAGAAAATATTTACTTACAGTGGCCCTTTAATGATTCAGATATAGCATGCAATTTTAAGCAACTTTCCAATTTACTCCTATTATCAATTTTTCTTTGTTCTCTTGCTTGCTATCTTTATTTAAAAAGCAGCAATGTAAAGCTTAAGAGCCGGCCCATTTTTGGTTGAGAACCCTGGGTTATGCTTGCTTATTGGTTTCCTAATAGTATCCACCAATAAGCAAGCGCTATCCAGGGTGCTCAACCTAAAATGGGCTGCCTTCTAAGCTTTAAATTCCTGAGTTTTAAACAAAGATACCGAGCCGGGCCATTTTTGCTTCAGCACCTGGGTAGTGTCATGCCATGCCACGCCACTCTAGCTATTGCTATGGATGCGGCACCCGCTGTTCTGCTCGTTGCCTAGGGTAGAGTCGGCTCCTGTGTGCATCAGACCGACACGTTACTAATCTCACCACTCATTGGCAACGTATTCGCTCTGTTACATTCATCTGTCTCTGGATACAAGAGGTTTGCTGATCATCATAGAGCTTCTGTACGTGCCATCTTGGTAGGTGAACGTGTTTGGGTCTCTACTCGACATATTCGTCTATGTCAACCCAGTCACAAATTAGGGCCTAGGTTTATTGGTCCTCACAAAGTCCTGAAAAGACTGTCTCCTGTCTTCCACATCTCATTACTCAAGCCTTACATCAAGAATAGATATACCCAGCTCCGAGCTCCTCCTCCTCCGCTCCTGGTCCATGGTGACACTGAATATGAGGCTGCTAAGATCCTGGACTCCAGATACAGGCGCAGACAACTGCAGTATCTGGTTCATTGGAAGGGTTACTCTGTGGCGGATTGTTCCTGGGTTCCTGCCCATGATGTGCATGCTCCATCTTTGGTCTCCAAATTCCATGCTGCTCATCCTTTGAGGCCGACTCTGGTTCCCAGAGGGAACCCTTGAGAGGGGGGCTATGTCACACTGCGTGGCTCTAGCTGTTGCTAGGGACACGGAGCCTGCTGTTCTGCTAGTTGCCTAGGGTAGAGTCGGCTCCTGTGTGCATGCGGCAGTAACATAATTGCTGCACGCTCCTTTTGTTCTGAAGCTGGTCAGGATCTCCTGTGGCGCGAATCCTGCACCTATATAAGTTGCTCACTTTCTACTTATCACTGCCCAAGTATAGGTGTTACTTAGTGTGCTCCTGGGTGTAAATTGTTTCTGTATACTGGATTGTCATAACGTTATTGAACTCTGCCTATCTGACTATTCTGCTTGCTTAACCCCTAAAGTACTGGATTGCCATAACGTTATTGAACTCTGCCTGTCTGACTACTCTGCTTGCTTAACCCCTAAAGTACTGGATTGCCATACTGTTATTGAATTCTGCCTGTCTGACTACTCTGATTGCTTAACCCTAAAATACTGGATTGCCATACAGTTGCTGAAATCTGCCTGTCTGACTACTCTGCCTGCTTAACCCTTGAACCATTGGATTGCTATACTGTTACCGAACTCTGTCTGTCTGACCATTCTATTGGTTTATTCCTGAACTGTAATTATTGGATTCCCTTTGTTGCCGATTCCTGCCTGTTTTTGGTCCTTCTAGTGGTTTACCCTTGAACTGCCATACCGCTGGATTCCCTACCTGTTGCCGCCAAAGACTACCCTGCATATTGTACTGCTTACCTCATTTTGCAAACTTTCTCTGCTCTGGGATATTCCCTATCATTTCATCTTGACACCGGGATAAGAAGACTACTGGCCAAGTTTGGTCTGATAGTGGAATATCCCATGAGCATTACAGGTAGCGCTTGCTGATTGGTGTCATAATGTAGTCACCAATCAGCAAGTGCTAACCATTGTGCTGAACCAAAAATGGGCCGGCTCCTAAGTTTACATTCCAGCCTTTTCAAACAAAGATACCAAAAGATCGAAGAAAAATTGATGGTAGGAGTAAATAAGAAAGTTGCTTAAAATGGCATGCTCTATCAGAATCATTAAAGAATAAACACGTGTTTAGTATCCCTTTAATTGGGGACCTGTGGAAGTTTTGGTGGAGCTTTGAAAAAAATATTTAACTGATTAATGGGTTTGTTTTCAACAGACATTTCCTTCAGAAATTTCTAGAGTTTTTAAAACCTCCTGCAATAAGCTACAGATATGTTCCACCTTAAATGTAGTTTGTTATTTTCATATTCAGGTTCATGAACAGGTTCCTGTTCATCTGACAACACCTTCCCATCAGAACTAGAAATATTTGCATCCTCAGAGTCAGAGCTCTGTAAGAGAGCAATAATTTGGGTCTGTAGGAAAGGATTTTGCACATTAACGTCATGCGACTTAGATAAATCTCCAGATGTAAGCTTGCTTGATTTGGGGATCACCAACAATCTGTCCCAATATTGTACATTATAGTTTTTAAATTCAGGAGTAAAATCAGTAGAATTCCCCTGAGTAACAAGTATTGGGCAAACGTCCCTCTGAAAAGTGAATGGTTGGGTCTGGTTTGCATCAAAAATCTGAGGTACACATTTTTCACAGATTTGATTGACCTGGCATACTGGAACAGTTTTGCAAACTAAACATCAAGGACGTGCAGTCAGGGAAGGCAGTGCCTCACCTGTCAGGAAAAGAAAAAAAAAATAAATATAAAACTAAAAAATTTTTTAAAAACTCACCAAATTTTCGGAGCTTTGCTGCAAAATTCAAAGAGAGAGGCAGTGATGAGCTCAGCCTCCCTTGATTGCATAAAAGCTCTGAATGTGCTGGATGGAGCGCACACTGTCAGGGTTTCACCCTGCTTTGTTTGCTATTTGCTGCTGGCTGCCATTTTACTTACCTCTCACTGAATCTGATGCATAGTGTGTAACGCTGCTCTCTCATCTCGGTGCCCTCTTAAGGTCAAACTGGTGAACATCATCGGTGTGAGACAGGTTTGCAGTCACAGAATTATGATGTCACACTTATTATTTAAAGGGCCTCTGTTCAGTATGCTTTTGCCCTTGCGTTGTCTTAGACTTGTTTGTTAGTTCCTGTGTTCCAGTTCCTGTGAATTACCTGGCTTGTCTGACGTCCCTTCTGGATCCTGATCCCTGGCTTGTTCCTGTCTCTGCTGTTTTCTTAGTACCTGATCCTGGCGCATCTGACTACTTGCTTTGGCTCTTGATTCGGCTCGTCTGACTACCAGCTCTGGCTTTGACTTCTGGCTTGTCATTTGGCTTGTGGACTTTTTATTATTTTTTGTTATTAATAAAGGTGTGATTATTTTGCAGTTCACGTTTCAGTCTGATGCCTGGTACCCTGACATTACGCAAGGGTCATGAATCCTGACGATGCTAATAATCCATCTTTATCCACCATCATTTCCAGGATGGATGAACAGGATCACCGCTTGGATCAATTTGCACTAGCCCTGCAAACCCTTTTGACTCGTACTGCACATTTGGATCAGAGTGTCCCACAAGTTATGGCTGCTCCAGTTTCCGCTTCTGCACCTAGTCTTACCAGGAGCATATCCGGTTCTGCACCTTTACCTCAGCGATATGGAGGCGATCCTAATCAGTGCAGAGGGTTTTTGAACCAGGTGGGCATTTATTTTGATATGTTACCTCAGGAATTTCCCTCTGACAGAGCTAAGGTGGGATTTCTCATCTCTTTACTCTCTGACTTGGCTCTTACTTGGACTAATCCCTTGTGGGAGACTAATAAACCAGTGATTTCAAATTACCCTGAATTTGTGGCCTCCTTTCGTAGGGTATTTAATGTTCCTACTCGCTCCTTCTCTGCTGCTAAACGACTCATGTCCATTCAGCAAGGTACAAGATCTGTTGCTCAGTATGCCCATTGAGTTCCGTACGCTTGCCGCAGAGGTAGGTTGGAACAATGAAGACCTTGTTGCCTCCTTCATTCATGGGCTCTCTGATGCGATTAAAGACTAAGTTGCAGCCAGAGATTTACCAGAGGATCTCAAGGCATTGGTGTCTTTTTTAATCCTAATTGACATCAGACTCAGAGAGAGGCCCTCTTTCAAGGAACGCTTGCAGAAGCCTCCTGTTCCGTTGTCTCCTACATGTTCGTTACCACCCATGCCTCCCTCTCTTCCCATGCCTCCTGGTCCTGAGTCACCAGGTACTGCTGATGCAGTTGGGATTCACGCATCTCTCTGCAGCGGAGAGGGCCTTTAGGAGGAGGGAAGGGTTCTGCCTTTATTGTGGGTTACATGGCCACCTTTTAAAGTCTTGTCCTACACGACCAGGAAACACTCGCACCTAAGGTCCTGTCGGGGGCAGACCTTGGGTGGTTTATCCTCATCCCCGGAACTGCTAAAAGAAAAACCTTTGGTCACGGTTGTCCTTTCCTGGATGGACTCCTCCATAGTCACCCAGGCTCTTGTTGACTCCGGTGCTGCGGGCTATTTCATTGACAGTGCTTTTGTATCAAAGCACTCCATTCCTGTTTTGCCTCGGTCTGTTTCCCTCTACTATTGAGGCCATTGATGGCAGGCCCCTTCAGCCCGCACTCATTACTCACGAATCTGCTCCATTGTCCATGGCTGTTGGGGCTCTCCATTTTGAAACCCTCCAGTTCCAGGTGATAAACTCTCTGCATTTTCTGGTTGTTCTGGGTTATCCCTGGCTCTAAAAGCACAATCCCAGTCTCGACTGGTGCAGGTCCGAAATTTTGTCGTGGTCCCTGCAATGTATTTCCACTTGTCTTCAGAAACCAGAAAAAAAGGAAAATACAATGTGTTTCTCTTGCTCCTTGAATAAAACACAGTGCAGAGTAGAGTAGAGATAAAAAATGCAAAACTTTATTCAGAGAATTCCTTAAAACAGAGAAGTGTTCAGTTAAAGTCTTGTGCACTTCTTCGGTATCTCAATTGCCAGAGGAGTACCGAGAGTTCCTAGACATTTTTGACAAGGTGCATGTCGGTACGTTGCCTCCTCACCGGTCTTGCGATTGTGCCATAGACCTGCAACCCAGAGCCATTCCTTCTCTGGGCCATGTTTACCCTCTGTCTGTTGCGGAGAATTATGCTATGAAGGAGTATGTTGCCTATGCTCTGTCGCAAATCCTGCTCTCCTGCAGGGGCTGGCTTCTTCTTTGTGAAGAAAAAGGGTAGAAAGTTAAGACCATGCATCGATTATAGGGGTCTTAATCCTTTTACCATTAAGAATACTTACCCTATTCCGCTCATTACAGAACTCTTTGACCACCTCAAGGAACCTACATTTTTTTTTTTCTAAACTTGATTTGAGAGGAGCGTACAATCTCGATAGGATCAAGGAGGGCCACAAATGGAAAACAGCATTTAAGACCAGGAGCGGGCATTATGAATATCTTGTAATGCCCTTTTGCCTATGTAATGCTCCTGCTGTTTTCTAGGAATTTATTAATGATGTCCTATAAGATATGTTGCAACAGTGTATTGTAGTGTACTTAGACAACATCCTCATACACTCTCACCCACACTTGAGGCTCATAGTTCTGATGTCACACGGGTACTTCAGAGACTACATGAGAATGGCCTGTTTTGTAAACTCAAGGAATGTGAGTTCCATCAGACTCAAGTAACCTTCCTAGGTTATGTAATCTCCGTTGTAGGGTTCTCCATGGATTCTGACAGTTCTGCAGTGGCCTCAAAGACATCACCCGTAAAGAGAATGATCCACTCCATTGGCCACCTACTGCCATTGAGGCCTTTGATAGTCTTAAAACTGCCTTTGCTGCCGCTCCAGTTCTGGCTCATCCTATCCCTGTCCTACCTCATCCTAACCCTGTTCTTGAGGTTGATGCGTCTGAGACTGGAGTAGGTGCCCTCTTGCCTGACGGTTCCTTGCATCCGTTCGTTTTCTTCTCTAAGAAATTGTCTCCAGCGGAGTGCAATTATGACATTGGCGACAGGGAATTAATGGCCATAATTTTGGCACTTAAGGAATGGAGGCATCTTCTAGAGGGTACTAGTGTACCAGTGCTCATTCTAAATGACCACAAAAATTTAGCTTATCTATTCGAAGCAAAACGTTTGTCGCCCCAACAGGCCAGATGGGCGCTATTTTTGTTTCGGTTTAATTATGTGGTCTCCTACCTGCCTGGTAGTAAGAATGTTAGGGCTGATGCCCTCTCTCGACAATTTTTGCCTCTGTCCAAGGAGGAGTTATACCAGTTATACCTCCTGACCATATTTTGGCCACCGTACGTACTAATTTGACATCTCCTTTGGGGGAGGAGATCCTGGCTGCACAAACCAATGCACCTTCTAAGAAACCTAGTGATAAGTGCTTTGTACCTGAGAATCTTCTAACTAAACTATTGCACACTTACCACTATCCTAAAGCCGCAGATCACCCGGGCAAGAAAAAAATTATTTGGTCTGTCACTCGACAATTCTAGTGGCCAGGTCTTCATTTTGATGTTGCTGCGTATGTTGCCTTTTGCTCAGTCTGTACACAGAACAAGACTCCTCAACGTCTATTATTTAAAGGGCCTCTTCAGTATGCTTTTGCCCTTGCGTTGTCTTAAACTTGTTTGTTAGTTCCTGTGTATTACCTGGCTTATATGACGTCCCTTCTGGTTCCCTTCTGGTTCCTGATCCCTGGCTTGTTCCTGACTGCTGTTTTCCTAGTTCCTAATCCCGGCTTGTCTGACTAATAGCTTTGGCTCTTGATTCGGCTCGTCTAACTACCAGCTCTGACTTTGACTCCTGGCTTGTCATTTGGCTTGTGGACTTTAAATAATTGCTAATGGTGAGCGTCCTTGGACATATCTTTCCATGGGCTTCATTGTCGAGCTCCCTGTTTCCAATGGCTTTACTGTTATCCTAATGGTGGTTGACCATTTTTCTAAAATGCCACATTGCATTCTCTTGAAGAAGCTGCCTACTGCTCAGGAGCTTGCTTCAATTTTTGCCCAGGAGGTCTTCCATTTACATGGGTTACCCAAAGAGATAATGTCAGACCGGGGTAGCCTGTTTGTCTCCAGATTTTGGCGCTCCTTTTGTGCTCAAATGGGGATCCAGCTTTCTTTCTCCTCAGCAAATCACCCTCAATCCAATGGGGCTGTGGAACGGTCCAATCAAGCTCTGAAACAGTTTCTCCATTGCTATGTCTCAGATCACCACAATAATTGGTCTGAACTGTTACCCTGGACAGAGTTAGCTCGTAATAGTGCTATTAATGCTTCCTCACAGTTATCCCTGTTCTTGCTCGATTCATTCATGTTTCAGGGTATTCCGGCTTTGGAAGATCATCTCCGACAACTCGGTTCCACGTGGGTGCAGATTCAGGATTGCCTTCATCGATCTATGCAGCGACAAAAATTCCAGGCTGATCGTAGGTGTCTGCCTGCACCTTCCTTCCAGGTTGATGAGAGGGTTTGGCTGTCCTCCTGCAACTTGAACCGTCATGTGCCTTCCAATAAATTGGCTCCCTGTTATGTTGGTCCTTTTGGAATACTCTGATGGATCAATCCTGTTGCCTATTCTCTTGACCTTTCTCCTGCAATGCGCATTCTACAATGTTTTTCATGTCTCCCACTTGAAACCATTGGTTTACCACTGTGTTGCCTCGTCCCCGTCCTATCTCAGTAGACAACCATGAAGAATATGAGGTCAGCAGCATTATTGACTCTCATATGTCCAGGGGTCAAGTACAGTATTTGGTTCACTGGAGGTGTTACGGTCCGGAGGAATGTTCATGGGTTCCCTCCTCAGATGTGCATGCTCCTGCCTCCTCCATGCCTTCCATGCCCATTTCCCCAATAAGTATTTTGTCCTCCCACAAGGGAGGGGTCATTGAGGGGAGGGTACTGTCAGGGTTTCACCCTGCTTTGTTTGCTATTTGCTGCTAGCTGCCATTTTACTTACCTCTCTCACTGAATCTGATGCAGAGTGTGTAATGCTGCTCTCTCATCTGGGTGCCCTCTTAAGGCCAAACTGGTGAACATCATCAGTGTGAGACAGGTTGCAGTCCTAGGATTATGATGTCACACGTATTATTTAAAGGGCCTCTTTTCAGTATGCTTTTCCCCTTGCGTTGTCTTAAACTTGTTTGTTAGTTCCTGTGTATTACCTGGCTTATATGACGTCCCTTCTGGTTCCTGATCCCTGGCTTGTTCCTGACTGCTGTTTTCCTAGTTCCTAATCCCGGCTTGTCTGACTAATAGCTTTGGCTCTTGATTCGGCTCGTCTGACTACCAGCTCTGACTTTGACTCCTGGCTTGTCATTTGGCTTGTGGACTTTAAATAATTTTTTGTTATTAATAAAGGTGTGATTATTTTTGCACTTCATGTCTCAGTCTGATTCCTGATACCCTGATGCACACCCACTGTCTGACAGGTTAGATGTCGCACTCATGATTAGGCAAATCATAAAAATCTCCAGAGAAGGCAACTAACACATCTTCCTCATTGAGGGGGGCGTATCTTGAGTCTAAGGCCCCTAGTTATCAAGCCGTCAACCTCAAATAAGCTGGAATTCCGTAGCGTATTTGTGGCGAGGCTGATTCGCCTTAGTTATCAAGCCCTAGACACCGGCAAAAGTAGAATTTTGTGACGTAAGCTTCGAACCGCCGGACTCAGTCTGACACAGATCGATGCTTACGTCATTACAGATGTTCCGCACACAAGTACGGCACAATCTGACTACTTTTGCTAGTTTTCAAAAAACTAGCAGGTACGCTCGGCACTTTTCCGGCCCAGCGTACCTGGTTTTGAAACCGCCGCCCTGGAGGCGGCGGATCCCATAGGAATCAATGGGAGTCTGACCATAGCGAAAGTTCATGTTCGCTGCTTCCAGACATCCCATTGATTCCTATGGGAAATGTCTACACCTAACACCCTAACATGTACCCCGAGTTTAAACACCCCTAATCTGTCCCCCTACACCGCCGCAACTAAATAAAGTGTTTACCCCCTAAACTCCCGGAGCCCACCACAAGCTATAATAAATATATTAACCCCTAAACCGATCAGATTTTTCCTACCTTAATTCCGATTGGCTGATAGAATCCTATCAGCCAATCGTAAATGAAGGGACGCCATCTTGGATGATGTCCCTTAAACGAACCTTCATTCGTCGTTAGTCGTCGGGAAAAAGAGGATGGCTCCGCGTCAGCTCGTCTGAAGATGGCTCCGCTCCACTCCGCTCCGGATGGATGAAGATTGAAGACGCCGCCTGGATGTTCAGCGCCGCCTGGATGTTGACTTCAATCGGATGGAAGACTTCTTCAGCGCCCCTTGGATGATGACTTCTGCCGCTCCAGATCTCCTCTTCGGTTCCATCGGTGATCGGCTGGCTGAAGACGGCTCAAGGTAGGATGATCTTCAAGGGGGTAGTGTTAGGTTTATTTAAGGGGGGTTTGGGTTAGATTAGGGGTATGTGGGTGGTGGGTTTTAATGTTGGGGGGTTGTATTTTTATTTTACAGGCAAAAGAGCTGTTTCTCTTGTAAAGGTGTATCCAGTCCATGGGTTCATCCATTACTTATGGGATATTCTCCTTCCCAACAGGAAGTTGCAAGAGGACACCCACAGCAGAGCTGTCTATATAGCTCCTCCTCTAACTGCCACCCCCAGTCATTCTCTTGCAACTCTCAACAAGAAAGTATCAAGAGATATGTGGTGACAGTGTAGTTTTTACCTTCAATCAAGAGTTTGTTATTTTTAAACGGTACCGGCGTTGTACTGTTTTACTCTCAGGCAGAAATTGGAAGAAGAATCTGCCTGGAGTTTGATGATCTTAGTGGTTTGTAACTAAGGTCCATTGCTGTTCTCACACATAACTGAAGAGTATGGAAAGAAAACTTCAGTTGGGGGGACGGTTTGCAGATGTCAGATCCTCTTTTTTCCATTGGCCCCTTTCATCCTCTCCTCCCTATTTAACCTTCAACTACTAATCCTTGTTGCTGGATTATTGTAACACACTCCCCTAATGTGTGTCACTGAGCCAATCTGGCTCCAAGCTCACCTTCGTTGTATCCTGTACAGCAAACTCTCCGCTCAGCCTGCTCTGCTGCTCGCAACTACTGTAGCGCTGTCTGTGTCTGCACGCATACGTCATCTTCAGCTGCCGCTCTCTTCTCACAGACACACAGAGTCGCCACTGCCTGCTTTACAGCTTCAGGAATCCTGCTCTCTCAAACACAAGTATCGCTAGCAGGTTGTATGTAGTCTGAAGCGGTTATACTGTTATCTCAAAGCTGAGCCTGTCTAAACTTGTATGTGTCAAATATTCTTATCAAACAGCCCTTCCTTGTCAGACTGCCTTAAGAGTTTGAAACTGACTCCTGTGTCCGCTTCCAACACTCTATCTCTGGCCTATAAAAACTCTCAGAGGCGTTAACTTGTGATCAGCACGATCTGAGTTAAACACCTCTAACACAAACTCTATTTTTCCTTTCAAACACTACTAATAACGTCCAAGTGGTTTATAGAGAAACCTCTAAAACGACTAAGTATATACAAAAGCTGAACTAAGCAAGTATTGCTGATAAAACTGATATAATAATCCAGCCCAAACTAGAGGTATAAACAACTATGGATGTGACGGATTTAGCAAATCAAGTTGCTAATTTAACACACCGTATGGACACAGTCTCGCAAACACTTAGGGAAGTACAAACTGAAAACCAGGTACTTAAAGACTGTTTAAGAGAAATGTATGCTTCCAAACCTGCACACACAGATGTACTACCTGAGCCTCAGGTATCTTTGCCTGACAAATTTACAGGTAACAGAGCCATGTTCAAGGAATTTAGAAATGCTTGTCTATTATTGTTTGAACTCAAACCCAGAACATACAATAATGATAGAATAAAGGTTCTAACCACAATTTCATATTTGAGGGCTGAGCCGCGAGCATGGGCAGACAGTTTATTTGAAACGCAAAGTCCTATACTCAATTCCTTGCAGGAATTCCTAAAAGCTTTTTCTTCACTCTATGACGACCCCTTTAAACAGGAGTCCGCTGAGACTTCCCTAAGGGCCTTGAAACAAGGCAGACAACCCGTTGAAAATTATATTTCGCAATTTAAAATATTTGCAATAGACTCCAAGTGGAATGAGCCTTCCCTTAAAAACCAGTTTAGAACTGGGCTCTCTGAGGACATCAAGGACGAACTTTCCCGCACAGGTGTCCCAGAAAGATTGGAGGATTTATTCATACATTGCACCACTATTGATAGAAGGATTCGTGAACGCAAGCAAGAGAGGGCTAACAACCCCCCTGGTTCACATAAGCGCTATAGTCCCCCTGCAAGCCTTTCTAAGGAGTCAGAAACTCCCATGGATATTGGCTTCATCAGAGGACCCCTCACTGCAGAGGAAAAAGGCAGAAGAAGAGCACTTAGATTGTGCATGTACTGTGCAGCCCCAGAGCATGATGTGAATGCTTGTCCTCTCTTAAAGAAAACAAAGATAGGTAAGACTACCTTAAACTCACTTACTCTGTCATTAACAAAGCAAACAAGACCTCACATATCTTTACCTCTTATCTTACAGTGGGATCTACACAGCATAAAGATTGACGCCATTATTGACACCGGGGCGACAGGGAATTACATAGATATGGAATTTGTAAATAGTAATAAAATACCCTCACAAGCAAAACAGTCTCCTGTCTCAATTAATTTGGTAGATGGTTCTTCTTTGTCCACCGGACCAGTAACACTTGAAACTATACCCTTACTTATGTGTACTAATACCGGGCATAAAGAATCAATTTGTTTTGACATAATACCATGTCCTCTTTTCCCTATTATACTAGGTCTCTCCTGGTTACAGGTACATAAACCCATCTTTGACTGGCACCATATGACTATCACCTTAACATCTTCATATTGTTCACAAACTTGTTACCCTCTTGACAACATCTTACTCTCTTCCACTAACGATTTACCTGTAGAATACTCAGACTTCCAAGATGTCTTTAACAAAATAGAAGCTCAAACACTCCCCCCTCACAGGCCATATGACTGCCCCATAGACCTGCTCCCAGGTGCGACTATACCTGTAGGACATATATACCCACTATCTAAACCTGAATTAGATAATTTAAAACTTTATTTGCAGGAAAATCTTGCAAAAGGTTTCATAAGACCGTCCACTTCTCCAGCTGGTGCTGGAATCTTTTTTGTCAGAAATAAAGACCTGACACTTAGGCCTATCATAGATTACAGGGAGCTCAATAAAAGAACTAAGAAAAATCGCTACCCTCTACCGCTCATTCCAGAGTTAATAGAGAGATTACGCACTGCGAAGGTCTTCACAAAGTTAGACCTTAGGGGCGCTTACAATCTCATACGAATGAGGGCTGGAGATGAATGGTTAACAGCTTTTAGGACTCGTTACGGCCTGTATGAATATACAGTCATGCCTTTCGGGTTATGTAACGCTCCAGCTACATTCCAATGCTTCATAAACGATATATTTAGAGACATTTTAGATAATTTCATCGTTGTATATCTCGACGATATACTTATATTCTCTGACACCCAACACCAACATATTACTCATGTGAGAACTGTACTAGCACGTCTCCGTGAACATAGGTTGTATGCAAAACTAGAAAAATGTGAGTTTAACAGTTCTCAAGTCACATTTCTAGGTTATGTTATCTCTGATAAAGGCATTAAGATGGATGACTCAAAAATCCAAGCTATCACTCAATGGCCTACCCCTAAAACCAGGAAAGAGGTGCAAAGATTCCTTGGCTTTGCCAATTTTTATCGGAAATTTATAAGAAACTTTGCTCACACAGCCAGACCCCTTACTGACTTAACAAAACTTACACAATCATTTAACTGGACATCAGACTGTCAAAGGGTTTTCCAAAAATTGAAGACAGATTTCACCACTGCACCAGTACTGCAATTTCCGGATCCAAATTTACAGTATATCATAGAGGTCGATGCATCGGATTACGCTCTGGGCGCAGTACTGTCACAAAAACAATCTCTCACCGACAACATGCATCCTGTTGCCTATTTGTCTAGGCTTATGGTCTCAGCAGAACGTAATTATCCTGTTGGGGAAAAGGAGTTGCTAGCAATAAAATCAGCATTTGATCAATGGAGACACCTCTTAGAAGGAGCAAAACATCCTATTATTATCATTACAGATCATAAGAACTTACAATACTTGCAACAAAACAGGACACTATCCTCCAGACAACTTCGATGGAATTTGTATTTCTCTCACTTTGATTTCCTCATTACCTATCGTCCTGGTAACCGTAACGGAAAGGCGGACGCTCTTTCTAGAAGAGATACTAGGCCACCTACGGCTGGTGCCCCCACCACTATCATTCCACAATCAAGGTTCTTAGGCATGATTGTGAACTCAGATCCACAGTTTCAAAGACATCAGCTGGAGGATGCTACGAAACCACTTCATTTGTTGCTTAGGAAACCAAATGGTTTGTACTACCGTGGAAGCCAGCTTTACATTCCACCTACCTACCGGTCTTCACTTCTACAATCACATCATGATTCCCTCCTTGCAGGACACTTAGGAGAACAAAAAACTCTGAACCAACTTAAACGGAGTTATTGGTGGCCTGCTATGTCCACAACAGTACATGAATATATCTCCCACTGTACCACTTGTGCAACCTCTAAACCATCACATCACTTCCCGGTTGGGCTTTTACAGCCCTATCCAGTTCCTGATACTCCCTGGTCTCACATCGCAATGGACTTCATTGTTGATCTTCCGAAATCATCCTCTTACACCTCCATACTTGTAGTCGTTGACCTCCTGTCAAAAATGGCACATTTTTTGCCAGCAGTCGGGACACCCACTGCACAACAAACATGTGACTTATTCGTTAAAGAGATTGTTCAGTTACATGGCTTACCCACAGTAATACTGACAGATAGGGGTTCTCAATTCACCTCTCATTTTTGGAGACTCCTCTGTCAGACATTACAAATATCTCAAAAACTCACTACCTCATATCACCCCCAGACAAACGGACAATCTGAGCGGACCAACCAATGGTTGGAACAGTACCTTCGTTGTTTTTGTTCCAACCAACAGGATTCTTGGGTCGACCATCTTGCTTTGGTGGAATTCGCCTATAATAATGCCACTAATTCCTCAACAGGGTACAGTCCGTTTTTTATCAATCATGGAATCCACCCTAGAATTAGCTACCTGCCTTACACACCCTCACCAAGTCCACGGGTTAATGATACTGTAAATGAGATCTCAGAAACCTTTACCATGGCTCAGTACAACATACAACATGCTCAAGCTTCCCATAAAAAGTTTTATGATTTACGACACAGACCCCAACCGCTGTACCAGGTTGGTCAACTTGTTTGGTTGTCCACTAAAAATCTACGTTTACATACCCCTTCACGTAAATTAAGTAAACTCTTCGTGGGTCCATTCCCGATTGTGGCAATTAAAAATCCAGCTACTGTCACCCTTCAGCTTCCTGATTCCTATAGGATTCATCCCACGTTTCACGTCTCCCTGGTCAAACCCTGTCATTCCGGACATCTGTCATCCAATGCAGTTTCACATGACGTATCCCAGGACGTGGAATATGAGGTTCAAGCGGTACTGGATTCCAGACGTTGACGGGGGGAATTGGAGTACTTGATACGTTGGAAGGGGTTTGATCATGCTGAAGATTCTTGGGTACCTGCTACCTCTGTTTCCGCGCCCAGGTGTGTTTCCCTTTTCCATCGTCGGAATCCGGATCGTCCCAGTCCATGAACCCTCGCTGTGGGTATCCTTGGGGGGGGGGGGGATATGTCAGATCCTCTTTTTTCCATTGGCCCCTTTCATCCTCTCCTCCCTATTTAACCTGCAACTACTAATCCTTGTTGCTGGATTATTGTAACACACTCCCCTAACGTGTGTCACTGAGCCAATCCGGCTCCAAGCTCACCTTCGTTGTATCCTGTACAGCAAACTCTCCGCTCAGCCTGCTCTGCTGCTCGCAACTACTGTAGCGCTGTCTGTGTCTGCACGCATACGTCATCTTCAGCTGCCGCTCTCTTCTCACAGACACACAGAGTCGCCACTGCCTGCTTTACAGCTTCAGGAATCCTGCTCTTTCAAACGCAAGTATCGCTAGCAGGTTGTATGTAGTCTGAAGCGGTTATACTGTTATCTCAAAGCTGAGCCTGTCTAAACTTGTATGTGCCAAATATTCTTATCAAACAGCCCTTCCTTGTCAGACTGCCTTAAGAGTTTGAAACTGACTCCTGTGTCCGCTTCCAACACCCTATCTCTGGCCTATAAAAACTCTCAGAGGCGTTAACTTGTGATCAGCACGATCTGAGTTAAACACCTCTGACACAAACTCTATTTTTCCTTTCAAACACTACTAATAACGTCCAAGTGGTTTATAGAGAAACCTCTAAAACGACTAAGTATATACAAAAGCTGAACTAAGCAAGTATTGCTGATAAAACTGATAGCAGATCACCTGCTTTGAGGTATGTTCAGTATATTTTTTTCTAGAGAGATGATAAGGTCTAGAAAATGCTGACAATGCCTGGTATATTTAAGGTAAGCCTGATACAGTGATTTAACAACGACTGGGATCATGCTTACAAGATAAGGGTAATATTCATGTTAACTCTCATATTACTTAGTGTAAAAACGTTTGCATGGTTTATAGAAAAAACGTTTTTTTCTCTGAGGGTGATAAATCTTTATTTGGGGCCTAGTTTTCCACATGGCTTGATAGATCACTCCTAGGAGTACTTTTTTAAGGCCCTCTGACATTGAGTGCATGGTGGGAGGGGCCTATTTTCATGCACTTTATGCGCAGTTGATATTCAGACTGAGACATCCAGCTTCCCTAAAGGAGTCCTCTGGCATCTAGGACCACTATAGAGGGTTTTTTCCTGCAAAAATCGTGTTTCAGTAGAAATGAAGATTTTTCTGACAGAGGTCAGGTTGTCAAAGCTTCTAACTTCCTGCCATGCTCTTTATTCCACTTCTCAGCTGTCAGTGGCTCAGTGTATGGAAGTAATCGGCTTAATGGTAGCGGCAATGGACATAGTTCCGTTTGCCCGCCTACATCTCAGACCACTGCAACTTTGCATGCTCAATCAGTGGAATGGGAATTACACAGATTTGTCCCCTCTGCTAAATCTGGATCAAGAGACCAGGGATTCTCTTCTCTGGTGGCTATCTCGGGTCCATCTGTCCAGGGGAATGAGCTTCCGCAGACCAAAATGGACTATAGTGACGACAGATGCCAGCCTTCTGGGCTGGGGCACAGTCTGGAACTCCCTGAAGGCTCAGGGTTTGTGGACTCAGGAGGAAGCCCTCCTTCCGATAAACATTCTGGAACTAAGAGCGATATTCAATGCTCTTCAGGTTTGGCCTCAGCTAGCTGCGGTCAGGTTCATCAGATTTCAGTCGGACAACATCACAACTGTAGCCTATATCAACCATCAGGGGGTACAAGGAGCCCCCTGGCGATGTTGGAGGTTTCAAAGATAATTCTATGGGCAGAGGTTCACTCTTGCCATCTCTCAGCTATCCATATCCCAGGAGTAGAGAACTGGGAGGCGGATTTCTTAAGTCGGCAGACTTTTCATCCGGGGGAGTGGGAGCTCCATCCGGAGGTATTTGCCCAGTTGATTCAACTAATTGGCAAACCAGAAATGGATCTCATGGCGTCTCGTCAGAACGCCAAGCTTCCTCGTTACGGGTCCAGGTCCATGGATCCCAAGGCATCGCTGATAGATGCTCTAGCAGCGCCATGGTCCTTCAGCCTGGCTTATGTGTTTCCACCGTTTCCTCTGCTTCCTCGTCTGATTGCCAAGATCAAACAGGAGAGAGCTTCAGTGATTTTGATAGCTCCTGCGTGGCCACGCAGGACTTGGTATGCAGATCTGGTGGACATGTCATCCTTTCCACCATGGACTCTGCCGCTGAGGCAGGACCTTCTACTTCAAGGTCCTTTCAAACATCCAAATCTAATTTCTCTGCGTCTGACTGCTTGGAGATTGAACGCTTGATTCTATCAAAGCGTGGTTTTTCCGAGTCGGTCATTGATACCTTAATTCATGCTTGAAAGCCTGTCACCAGGAAAATCTATCATAAGATATGGTGTAAATATCTTCATTGGTGTGAATCCAAGGGTTACTCATGGAGTAAAGTCAGGATTCCTAGAATCTTATCCTTTCTCAAAGAGGGATTGGAGAAAGGATTGTCTGCTAGTTCCTTAAAGGGACAGATTTCTGCTCTTTCTATTCTTTTGCACAAACGTCTGGCTGAGGTTCCAGACGTTCAGGTGTTTTGTCAGGCTTTTGTTAGAATTAAGCCTGTGTTTAAACCTGTTGCTCCGCCATGGAGTTTAAATTTAGTTCTTAAAGTTCTTCAAGGGGTTCCGTTTGAACCTTTGCATTCCATAGATATTAAACTTTTATCTTGGAAATTCTGTTTCTAGTAGCTATCTCCTCGGCTCGAAGAGTTTCGGAGTTATCTGCTTTACAGTGTGATTCCCCTTATCTGATTTTCCATGCAGATAAGGTAGTTTTGCGTACCAAACCTGGGTTTCTTCCTAAGGTAGTATCTAATAAGAACATCAATCAGGAGATTGTTGTTCCTTCATTATGTCCTAATCCATCCTCAAAGAAGGAACGTCTTTTACACAATCTTGATGTGGTTCGTGCTTTAAAGTTTTATTTACAAGCTACGAAGGATTTTCGTCAAACATCTGCTTTGTTTGTTGTCTACTCTGGACAGAGGAGAGGCCAAAAGGCTTCGGCAACTTCTCTTTCTTTTTGGCTGAGAAGCATAATCCACTTAGCTTATGAGACTGCTGGCCAGCAGCCTCCTGAAAGAATTACAGCTCATTCCACTAGAGCGGTGGCTTTCACATGGGCTTTTAAAAATGAGGCCTCTGTTGAACAGATTTGTAAGGCGGCGACTTGGTCTTTGCTTCACACTTTTTCTAAATTCTACAAATTCGATACTTTTGCTTCTTCGGAGGCTATTTTTGGGAGAAAGATCTTACAGGCAGTGGTGCCTTCCGTTTAAGTTCCTGCCTTGTCCCTCCCTTCATCCGTGTCCTAAAGCTTTGGTATTGGTATCCCACAAGTAATGGATGAACCCGTGGACTGGATACACCTTTACAAGAGAAAACAAAATTTATGCTTACCTGATAAATTTATTTCTCTTGTGGTGTATCCAGTCCACGGCCCACCCTGTCATTTTAAGGCAGGTGTTTTTTATTTTTAAACTACAGTCACCACTGCACCCTATAGTTTCTCCTTTTTTCTTGCTTGTCTTCGGTCGAATGACTGGGGGTGGCAGTTAGGGGAGAGCTATATAGACAGCTCTGCTGTGGGTGTCCTCTTGCAACTTCCTGTTGGGAAGGAGAATATCCCACAAGTAATGGATGAACCCGTGGACTGGATACACCACAAGAGAAATAAATTTATCAGGTAAGCATACATTTTGTTTTTCTTTGGGGCATGCCCCGCAAAAGGCCCTTTTAAGGGCTGGTAAGGCAATAGAGCTGGTAACTTTTTAATGTAGAATAGGGTAGGGAATTTTTTTTATTTTGGGGGGCTTTGTTATTTTATTAGGGGGCTTAGATTAGGTGTAAGTAGCTTAAAATTGTTGTAATATTTTTTAAATGTTTGTAACTTATTTTTTTTATTTTTTGTAACTTAGCTTTTTTTATTTTTTGTACTTTAGTTAGTTTGTTTAATTTAATTTAATTGTAGTTATTTGTAGGTAATTTATTTAATTAATTTAATGATAGTGTAGTGTTTAATTGTAACTTAGGTTAGGATTTATTTTACAGGTAATTTTGTATTTCTTTTAGCTAGGTAGTTATTAAATAGTTAATAACTATTTAATAACTATTCTAGCTAGCTAAAATAAATACAAAGTTACCTGTAAAATAAATATAAATCCTAAAATAGCTACAATGTAATTATTAATTACATTGTAGCTATCTTAGGGTTTATTTTACAGGTAAGTATTTAGTTTTAAATAGGAATAATTTATTAAAGTATAGTGTAGTGTTAGGTGTAATTGTAACTTAGGTTAGTTTTTATTTTACAGGTTAATTTCTCTTTATTTTAACTAGGTAGCTATTAAATAGTTAATAACTATTTAATAGCTATTGTACCTAGTTAAAATAAATTGAAAGTTGCCTGTAAAATAAAAATAAATCCTAAGATAGCTACAATATAATTATTAGTTATATTGTAGCTATCCTAGGGTTTATTTTAAAGGTAAGTATTTAGTTTTAAATAGGATTAATTTAGTTACTAGGTATAATGTAGGTGGCGGCAGTGTCCGGGAGCAACGGTTTAGGGGTTAATACATTTATAAGAGTTGCAGCGGGGTCTAGGAGCGGCGGTTTAGGGGTTAATAACTTTATTTAGTTGCGGGGGGCTCCGGGGGCGCCGGTATAGGGGGTAGAACAGTATAGTTAGTGTGGGTGCTTAGTGACAGCTTGTCAATAAAGCTGTCAAAAAGCCGAAGAGCAGCGAGATCGGATGAGTGATAACTCTCACAGTCCGCTGTTCATCGCCCCGTACTTGGTGCGTGGCTTTTTGACAGATTTTTTGATAACTTAGGCGAAAATTTTCAGGTCCGCGACGGCGATGGTAGGCGAGCTTAGGCGGGCGTATTGGACCGGTGAAGGCAGGTAAAGTAGGCGGCTTGATAACTAGAGGCCTAAGACTGTATCTTACTCTGACAGTCAGTAGGTCATTTATCTGGATGGTCCATGTAATCAATGTGGCAGAAAAGCGATAACTCCTCTGCAGTGCAGGTTTCACTGACAAGAATACAGTCTGTAAGCTTTCAAGTGACAGGTATTGTACTCTCTGGAGTTACTGTAATTACTGAATTTACTCTGGACTCTTTTTTTTATTTTATACAAAGTGTGTATTAGTTTAAAAAGTGTAGTACACTTAGATATATATTTTTTACATCTAGTATTAGGGTTGCCAGGTGTCTGGTATTCTAGAATTTTGTCCGGTTAAGTCTTGGGAAGAAAACCCGGACCACATTTTAATGTCTGTTTCCATTTTTTTTTGTTATCATAATAACCTGGCAATTATCACTCATACACTTTACACTTATTAATCTATATGGCTAGCCTTAGGCCAAGCACAGCAGCTTTGCTGTGTGTGTGCCACTGTGCCATACTCCTGAGTAGGTGGTATCGGTAAGGTGAGTGACAGCTAGGTCAGGTGGTTTGCGGAGGTGCCGGCCGGGGTAGCGTCAAGTGTAATCTGACAGTGATACACGTCACGTGATCAAGTGACGCAACTTTGTAGACCTAAGTGCGCAGCTCGCATCCTTTTTTAATTTAGTGAGAGTGCCAGAGCGGAGAGATTGTGTGTCACTCAGACTGTTAGTGGGTAATTATCTGGCTCAGCTGGCTGAGAGTGAGAATGAGCCAGCTGTTTGCTTTCTGGTGGTAAACAGTGTGTAAACTTGCAGCCCGCATGCCACTGCCAGTGGGATATTTAGTCAGATTTTAGAAACAGTTCACCATGAGGACTGAGGTATGTTTGTATAGTACATATGACTTCACTAAAAGCAACTTAAAAAACAATATCAGTCTCAAAAATGTGTATATATATATATATCTATCTATATATATATATCTATAAATATATATATATATATATATATACACACACACACACATATATATATATATATATATATATACACACACACGCACACACATATATATATATATACACACATATATATATATATATATATATATATATACACACATATATATATATATATATATATATATATATATATATATATATATATAAAATAAAAAATAAGATAATGTGTGTGCCTTTTTTTCTGCAAGCCCCCCCCCCCCCCCCCAGTCTGGCTGTTCAGTATTTTTTTTTTAAGGAGAGCTGGCAACCCTACCTAGTATATATATTTTTTGACAAATTATGATCCAGATTACAAGTTGTACGCTAAACCTGGTGCGTAAATAACGCTAAAAATTTTGTGGTACCGCACTTTCCATATCGCTGCCATTACAAGTGACCAAAAAACTTTCTTGTGTTGTGCGGTATGGTGCTTGAATAAGTAACTGGTATTTTATCCCTTTTAAAATACCAGTTACTTATTCAAAACATAAGCAAAATTGTGCCATATTTGCCATCTGTTTATTGCAATATAAGATGATTTTTTTTTTATAAAATGTAAGTTTGTTTAGGTTTTTGGGAAGTGTATTATTTTATTTAAACTAAAAATAACTCTAGATATTTTGTTTATAAAGCTTACAATCAGTTGCCGAATAAGAAGCTGACTAAATAAGAAATCAAATTCAGCCTTGTACATTTTGCTTTCTTGTTCTTAATGTTCATTCACAGTGGTTATAAATGAAATCAGCATAAACCACTGTGAATGAACATTAAAGGGACAGTCAAGTCCAAAAAAAACTTTCATGTTTCAAATAGGGCATGTAATTCTACACAACTTTCTAATTTACTTTTATCACCAATTTTGCTTTGTTCTCTTGGTATTCTTAGTTGAAAGCTAAACGTAGGAGGTTCATATGCTAATTTCTTAGACCTTGAAGGCCATCTCCAATCTAAATGCATTTTGATAGTTTATCACCACTAGAGGGCATTAGTTCACATGTTTCATATAGATAACATTGAGCTCATGCACGTGAGCTAGTGACGTATGGGATATACAATCCTACCAGGAGAGGCAAAGTTTTCCAAACCTCAAAATGCCTAGAAATACACCCCTCACCACACCCCCAATTCAGTTTTACAAACTTTGCCTCCTATGGAGGTGGTGAAGTAAAGTTTGTGCTAAGATTTCTACGTTGACATGCGCTTCTCAGCATTTTGAAGCCCGATTCCTCTAAGAGTACAGCGAATGTCAGAGGGATGTGAAGGGAGTATCACCTATTGAATGCAATGGTTTTCCTCATGGGAGATCTATTTCATAGGTTCTCTGTTATCGGTCGTAGAGATTCAGCTCCTACCTCCCTTTTCAGATCAACGATATACTCTCATATACCATTACCTCTACTGATAACTGTTTCAGTACTGGTTTGGCTATCTACTATATGTGGATGGGTGTCTTTCAGTAAGTATTTTTTTTATTACTTAAGACACCTCAGCTATGGTTTGGCACTTTATGCATTTATATAAAGTTCTAAATATATGTATTGTACTTATATTTGCCATGAGTCAGGTTCATGTATTTCCTTGTGCAGTCTTTCAGTTTCATATTTAGGGAAAATAAACATATTAAGAAAAAATTTTCTTACCTGGGGTTTAGTCTTTTTTTCAAATTGACTACTTTTTTTCTTGCAAATTGCGGGCAGTACTAGGCCCGCGGGTGCTCCAAATGCTAGACTTTATTGCATCATTTTTGGCGCGAAAAGTACGTCCGTTGACGCAAGTTCGTCATTTACGGCGTTGTAGTTGACGCCGAAGCCTTACACACGGTTGTGTCGTTAGTGACGCAAGTGTGTCATTTCCGGATATTATTGGCGCCAAAAAAAATTCAGTTACGTTGTGCGTCATACTTGGTGCCAAATTTTTCATTAATTTAATACCCCATTGCTGTTTGCCTCTTGCCTTTTTCTATGTCAGAGGGCTATGCTATTTGCATTTTTTCCCATTCCTGAAACTGTCATATAAGGAAATTGATAATTTTGCTTTATATGTTGTTTTTTCTTTTACATTTGGCAAGATGTCTCAATCTGATCCTGCCTCAGAAGTATCTGTTGGAACTTTGCTGCCTGACATCAGTTCTACCAAAGCTAAGTGCATTTGTTGTAAGATTGTGGAAATTATGTCATTTGTAATAGTTGTCATGATAAACTTTTACACGCAGATAATGTGTCCATCAGTAATAGTACATTGCCAGTTGCAGTTCCATCAACTTCTAATGTACATGATATACCTATGAATTTGAAAGAATTTGTTACTGATTCTATTCAGAAGGCTTTGTCTGCATTTCTGCCTTCTAATAAACGTAAAAGGTCTTTTAAAACTTCTCATTCAGTTGATGAAATTTCGAATGACCGACAACATAATGATTTATCCTCCTCTGATGAGGATGTATCTGATACAGAAGATCCTTCCTCGGATATTGACTCTGACAAATCTACTTATTTATTTAAAATGGAGTATATTCATTCTTTATTAAAAGAAGTGTTAATTACTTTGGATATTGAGGAAACCAGTCTTCTTGACGTTAAGTCTAGTAAACGTTTAAATGCTGTTTTTAAACCTCATGTGGTTACTCCAGAGGTTTTTCCTATTCCTGATGTTATTTCTGATATGATTTCTAAGGAATGGAATAAGCCAGGAACTTCTTTTATTCCTTCTTCAAGGTTTAAAAAATTGTATCCTTTACCAGCAATTTCTATAGAGGAAAAAGTCCCCAAAGTTGATGGGGCTATTTCTACTCTTGCTAAACGTACCACTATTCCTATGGAAGATAGTACTTCCTTTAAGGATCCTTTAGATAGGAAGCTTGAATCTTATCTAAAGAAAGCGTATTTATATTCAGGTCATCTTCTCAGACCTGCAATTTTTTTTGGCTGATGATGCGGCTGCATCAACTTTTTGGTTGGAAAATTTAGCGCAACAAGAATTGGATTCTGACATATCTAGCATTATTCGCTTCCTGCAATATGCTAATCATTTTATTTGTGATACCATTTTTTAAATTATCAAAATTGATGTTAGATCCATTTTGATTTATTTTAGTTAGAAGAGCTTTGTGGCTTAAATCTTGGAATGCTGATATGACATCTAAGTCTAGATTACTATCTCTTTCCTTCTAAGGTAATAATTTGGCTATGTGCATGGAAGTTTTAGGCCTCATGACTGCAGCATCGGACGCGATTCCTTTTGCTCGTTTTCACATGAGACCTGTCCAGCTTTGTATGCTGAATCAATGGTGCAGGGATTATACAAATAATATCCTTAAATCCCAATGTTCAACACTCTCTGATGTGGTGGTTAAATCACCAGCGTTTAGTTCAAGTTCTTTTGTTTGGCCGACCTGGACTGTGATAACTACAGATGCATGTCTTTCAGATTGAGGAGCTGTTTGGGGATCTCTGACAGCACAAGGGGTTTGGAAATCTCAAGAGGCGAGATTACCAGTCAATATTTTAGAACTCCATGCAATTTTCAGAGCTCTTCAGTTTTGGCCTCTGTTGAAGAGAGAACCATTTATTTGCTTTCAGACAGACAATATCACAACTGTGGCATATGTCAATCATCAGGGTGGGACTCACAGTCCCCATGCCATGAAAGAAGTATCTCGGATACTTGCTTGGGCAGAATCCAACTCCTGTCTAATTTCTGCGGTGCATATCCCAGGTGTAGACAATTGGGAGGCGGATTATCTCAGCCGTCAGACTTTACATCCGGGGGAGTGGTCTCTCCATCCAGATGTGTTTTCTCAGATTGTTCAGATGTGGGGTCTTCCAGAGGTAGATCTGATGGCCTCTCGTCTAAACAAGAAACTTCCCAGATACCTGTCCAGGTCCAGGGATGTTCAGGCGGAAGCAGTGGATGCGCTGATACTTCCATGGTGTTATCAACCTGCTTACATTTTTCCGCCTCTAGTTCTTCTTCCAAGAGTGATCTCCAAAATCATCATGGAACAATCGTTTGTGTTGCTGGTGGCTCCAGCATGGCCCCACAGGTTTTGGTATGCAGATCTTGTTCGGATGTCCAGTTGCCAACCTTGGCCACTTCCATTAAGGCCGGACCTTCTGTCTCAAGGACCATTTTTCCATCAGGATCTCAAATCATTAAATTTGAAGGTATGGAAATTGAACGCTTAGTGCTAAGTCATAGAGGTTTCTCTGACTCAGTGATTAATACTGTTATAAGCTCGTAAATCTGTCTTGAGAAAGATTTATTATCGAGTTTGGAAGACTTACATTTCATGGTGTTCGTCTCATAAATTCTCTTGGCATTCTTTTAGAATTCCTAGAATTTTACAGTTTCTTCAGGATGGTTTGGATAAAGGTTTGCAAGTTCCTTGAAGGGACAAATCTCGATTCTCTGCTCTTTCTGTTTTATTTCACAGAAAGATTGCTAAACTTCCTGATATTCGCTGTTTTGTAAAGGCTTTAGTTCGTGTTAAGCCTGTCATTAAATCAATTTCTCCTCCTTGGAGTCTTAATTTGGTTTTGAAGGCATTACAGGCTCCTCCATTTGAGCCCATGCATTCTTTGGACATTAAACCACTTTCTTAGAAAGTGTTGTTCCTTTTGGCTATCTCTTCTGCTAGAAGAGTTTCTGAGCTATCTGTTCTTTCTTGTGAATCTCCTTTTCTGATTTTTCATCAGGATAAGGCGGTTTTGCAGACTTCATTTAAATTTTTACCTAAGGTTGTGAATTCTAACAACATTAGTAGAGAAATTGTTGTTCCTTCCTTGTGTCCTAATCCTAAGAATTCTTTGGAAAGATCCTTACATTCTTTGGATTTGGTAAGAGCTTTGAAATATTATGTTGAAGCTACCAAATATTTCGGGAATACTTCTAGTCTATTTGTTATATTTTCTGGTTCTAGAAAAGGTCAGAAGGCTTCTGCTATTTCCTTGGCTTCTTGGTTAAAGCTTTTGATTCATCAAGCTTATTTGGAGTTGGGGTAAGACCCCGCCTCAGAGAATTACAGCTCATTCTACTAGATCAGTCTCCACTTCGGGGGCTTTTAAGAATGAAGCTTCAGTTGATCAGATTTGCAAAGTGGCAACTTGGTCCTCTTTGCATACATTTACTAAATTCTACCGTTTTGATGTATTTGCTTCTTCAGAAGCAGTTTCTTTTAGGGTAATTGTTAAGAGTCAATGAGCTAGTGATGTATGGGATATACAATCCTACCAGGAGGGGCAAAGTTTCCCAAACCTCAAAATGCCTATAAATACACCCCTCACCACACCCACAATTCAGTTTTACAAACTTTGCCTCCTATGGAGGTGGTGAAGTTAGTTTGTGCTAAGATTTTTACGTTGACATGCGCTTCTCAGCATTTTGAAGCCTGATTCCTCTCAGAGTACAGCGAATGTCAGAGGGACCTGGAGAGTATCACCTATTGAATGCAATGATTTTCCTAACAGGGTCTTTTTCATAGGTTCTCTGTTATTGGTCGTAGAGATTCATCTCCTACCTCCCTTTTCAGATTGACGATATACTCTCATATACCATTACCTCTACTGATAACTGTTTCAGTACTGGTTTGGCCATCTGCTATATGTGGATGGGTGTCTTTTGGTAAGTATGTTTTTATTTCTTAAGACACCTCAGCTATGGTTTGGCACTTTATGCATTTATGTAAAGTTCTAAATATATGTATTGTACTTATATTTGCCATAAGTCAGGTTCATGTATTTCCTTTTGCAGATTGTCAGTTTCATATTTGGGGAAAGTTAATATTAAGAAATATTTTTCTTACCTGGGGTTTAGTCTTTTTTTCAATTGACTACTTTGTTTCAAACTGCGGGCTGACTTAGGCTTGCGGGTGCGCCAAATTCTACACTTTATTGCGTCATTCTTGGCGCGATAATTTTTTGGCTCGAAAGGCATGTCCGTTGACCCAAGTTTGTCATTTCCGGTGTCGTAATTGACGCAGAGGTTTCACACAGGGTTGCGTTGTTAGTGACGCGAGTGTTTCATTTCCGGACATGGTTGGCGCCAAAAAAAATTTTTCAGTTACGTTGTGCGTCATACTTGGCACAAAACTTTTTTCATTATGTATTGCTTTTGCCTCTTGCCTTTTTCTATCTCAGAGGGCTATGATATTTGCTTTTTTTCCCATTCCTGAAACTGTCATATAAGGACATAGATCATTTTGCTTTTGTCTGCATTTCCACCTTCTAATAAGCGTAAGAAGTCTTTTAAAACTTCTCATAAAGTTGATGAAATTTCAAATGACCGACAACATAATGAATTATTCACCTCTGATGAGGATCTATCTGATTCAGAAGATCCTTCCTCAGAGATTGACACTGACAAATCTACTTATTTATTTAAAATGGAGTATATGTGTTCTTTGTTAAAAGACGTGTTAATTACTTTGGAAATTGAGGAAGCTAGTCCTCTTGATATTAAAACCAGTAAACGTTTAAATTCTGTTTTTAAACCTCCTGTGGTTGCTCCAGAGGTTTTTCCTATTCCTGATGCTATTTCTGATATGATTTCTAAGGAATGGAATAAGCCGGGTACTCCTTTTAATCCTTCTACAAGGTTTAAAAAATTGTATCCTTTACCAGCAATTTCAATAGAGTTTTGGGAAAAGATTCCCAAAGTTGATGGGGCTATTTCTACTTTTGCTAAACGAACCAATATTCCTATGGAAGATAGTACTTCCTTTAAAGATTCTTTAGATAGGAAGCTTGAATCTTATCTAAGGAAAGCCTATTTATATTCAGGTCATCTTCTTAGGCCTGCAATTTCTTTGGCTGATGTTGCAGCTGCTTCAACTTTTTGGTTGGAGAATTTAGCGCAACAAGAATTAGATTCTGACTTATATAGCATTGTTCGTTTACTGCAACATGCTAATTCTGATGCCATTTTTTATAGTATCAAAATTGATGTTAGATCCATGTCATTAGCTATTTTAGCTAGAAGAGCTTTGTGGCTTAAATCTTGGAATGCTGATATGACATCTAAGTCTAGATTACTATCTCTTTCTTTCCAAGGTAATTATTTATTTGGTTCTCAGTTGGATTCTATTATTTCAACTGTTACTGGGGGAAGGGAGTTTTTTTGCCCCAGGATAAAAAACCTAAGGGTAAATCTAAGGCTTCTAATCGTTTTCGTTCCTCTCATCAAAATAAGGAACAAAAACCTAATCCTTCCCCCAAGGAATCTGTTTCCAATTGGAAGCCTTCCTCAAATTGGAATAAATCCAAGCCTTTTAAGAAACCAAAGTCAGCCCCTAAATCCGCATGAAGGTGCGGCCCTCATTCCAGCTCAGCTGGTAGGGGGCAGATTAAGGTTTTTCAAGGATGTTTGGGCAATTTCTGTCCAAAATCAATGGATTCAGAGCATTGTCTCTCAGGGGTATCGAATAGGATTCAGAGTAAAACCTCCTGTGAGAAGATTTTTTCTCTCACGCATCCCAGCAAATCCAGTAAAAGCTCAGGCTTTCCTGAAGTGTGTTTCAGACCTGGAGTTTTCAGGGGTAATCATGCCAGTTCCGTTTCAGGTACAGGGTCTGGGGTTTTATTCAAATCTATTCATTGTCCCAAAGAAAGAAAATTCATTCAGACCAGTTCTGGATCTGAAAAATTTGAATTGTCATGTAAGAGTACCAACTTTCAAGATGGTGACTATAAGGACTATTCTGCCTTTTGTTCAGCAAGGACATTATATGTCTACAATAGACTTGCAGGATGCTTACCTTCATATTCCGATTCATCCAGAACATTATCAGTTCCTGAGATTCTCTTTTCTAGACAAGCATTACCAATTTGTTGCTCTTCCATTTGGCCTAGCAACAGCTCCAAGTATCTTTTCAAAGGTTCTGGGTGCCTTACTCTCTGTATTCAGAGAACAGGGTATTGCGGTGTTTCCTTATTTGGACGATATCTTGGTACTAGCTCAGTATTTACGTTCTGCAGAATCTCACACGAATCAACTAGTGTTGTTTCTTTGAAAACATGGTTGGAGGATCAATTTACCAGAAAGTTTTTCAATTCCTCAGACAAGGGTCACCTTTTTAGGTTTTCAGATAGATTCAGTGTCCATAACTCTGTCTCTAACAGACAAGAGACGTTTGAAATTGGTTGCAGCATATCGGCACCTTCAGTCTCAGTCATTCCCTTCAGTGGCTCTGTGCATGGAAGTTTTAGGCCTCATGGCTGCAGTCGGAATCGATTCCTTTTGCTCGTTTTCACATGAGACCTCTCCAGCTTTGCATGCTGAATCAATGGTGCCAGGATTATACAAAGATATCACAATTAATATCCTTAAATCCCAATGTTCGACGCTCTGACGTGGTGGTTAAATCACTGGTGTTTAGTTAAAGGGGCCTCTTTTGTTTGGCCAACCTGGACTGTGATCACAACAATGCGAGTCTTTCAGGTTGGGGAGCTTTCTGGGGATCTCTAACAGCACAAGGGGTTTGGAAATCTCAAGAGGCGAGTTTAACAATCAATATTTTAGAACTCCGTGCAATTCTCAGAGCTCTTCAGTTTTGGCCTCTGTTGAAGAGAGAACAGTTAATTTCTTGTTCATTGGAATATGTCAATCATCAGGGTGGGACTCACAGTCCCCAAGCTATGAAAGAAGTATCTCGGATACTTGTTTGGGCGGAATCCAGCTCCTGTCTAATTCCTGCGGTTCATATCCCAGGTGTAGACAATTGGGAGGCAGATTATCTCAGCGTCAGATTTTACATCCAGGGGAGTGGTCTCTCCATCCGGATGTGTTTTCTCAGATTGTTCAGATGTGGGGTCTTCCAGAAATATATCTGATGGCTTCTCATCTAAACAAAAAACTTCCCAGATACCTTTCCAGGTCCAGGGATTCTAGGCGGAAGCAGTAGATGTACTGACACTTCCTTGGTGTTATCAACCTACTTATATCTTCCCGCCTCTAGTTCTTCTTCCAAGAGTAATCTCCAAGATCATCATGGAACAATCATTTGTGTTGCTGGTGGCTCCAGCATGGCCCCACAGGTTTTGGTATGTGGATCTTGTTCGGATGTCCAGTTGCCAACCTTGGCCACTTCCATTAAGGCCGGACCTACTGTCTTTGAAGGTATGGAAATTGAACGCTTAGTACTAAGTCATAGAGGTTTCTCTGACTCAGTAATTAATACTATGTTACAAGCTCGTAAATCTGTCTTTAGGAAGATTTATTATCGAGTTTGGAAGACTTACATTTCATGGTGTTCTTCCCATAAATTCTCTTGGCATTCTTTTAGAATTCCTAAAATTTTACAGTTTCTCCAGGATGGTTTGGATAGGGGTTTGTCTGCAAGTTCCTTGAAGGGACAAATCTCTGCTCTTTCTGTTTTATTTCACAGAAAGATTGCTAATCTTACTGATATTCACTGTTTTGTACAGGCTTTAGTTCATATTAAGCCTATCATTAAATCAATTTCTCCTCCTTGGAGTCTTAATTTGGTTTTGAAGGCGTTACAGGCTCCTCCTTTTGAGCCTATGCATTCTTTGGATATTAAACTACTTTCTTGGAAAGTGTTGTTCCTTTTGGCTATCTCTTCTGCTAGAAGAGTTTCTGAGCTATCTGCTCTTTCTTGTGAATCTCCTTTTCTGATTTTTCATCAGGATAAGGCGATTTTGCGGACTTCATTTGAATTTTTACCTAAGATTGTGAATTCTAACAACATTAGTAGAGAAATTGTTGTCCCTTCCTTGTGTTCTAATCCTAAGAATCCTTTGGAAAGATCCTTACATTCTTTAGATGTGGTGAGAGCTTTGAAATATTATGCTGAAGCTACTAAAGATTTCAGGAAGACTTCTAGTCTATTTGTTATATTTTCTGGTCCTAGGAAATGTCAGAAGGCCTCTGCTATTTCCTTGGCCTCTTGGTTAAAGCTTTTGATTCATCAAGCTTATTTGGAGTCGGGTCAAGCCCTGCCTCAGAGAATTAAAGCTCATTCTACTAGATCAGTCTCCACTTCGTGGGCTTTTAAGAATGAAGCTTAAGTTGATCAGATTTGCAAAGCAGCGACTTGGTCCTCTTTGCATACATTTACTAAATTCTACCGTTTTGAGATATTTGCTTCTTCTGAAGCAGTTTTTGGTAGAAAAGTTCTTCGCAGCTGTTTCAGTTTGATTCTTCTGCTGAATAACTTATATTTTGGGTTGTGGATTATTTTTTCACCATTTGGCTGTAGTTTATTTTTATCCCTCCCTCTCTAGTGACTCTTGCGTGGAGTTCCACATCTTGGTTATTGATATCCCATACGTCACTAGCTCATGGACTCTTGCCAATTACATGAAAGAAAACATAATTTATGTAAGAATTTACCTGATAAATTAATTTCTTTCATATTGGCAAGAGTCATGAGGCCCACCTTTTTTATGTTGGTTTTGATTTTTTTGTATAAAGCACAATTATTTCCAAATTCCTTTGTTGATGCTTTTTACTCCTTTCTTTATCACCCCACTACTTGGCTTTTCGTTAAAACTGAATTGTGAGTGTGGTGAGGGGTGTATTTATAGGCATTTTGAGGTTTGGGAAACTTTGCTCCTCCTGGTAGGATTGTATATCCCATACGTCACTAGCTCATGGACTCTTGCCAATATGAAAGAAATGAATTTATCAGGTAAGTTCTAACATAAATTATGTTTTTTGGTAGAAAAGTTCTTCAGGCAGCTGTTTCAGTTTGATTCTTCTGCTGATGTTTTAAGTTTTTCTTGTCATTAAAAGAATAAACTTATAATTTGGGTTGTGGATTATTTTTTCAGCGGAAAATGGCTGTTTTTTATTTTATCCCTCCCTCTCTAGTGACTCTTGCGTGGAGTTCCACATCTTGGGTATTGATATCCCATACGTGACTAGCTCATGGACTCTTGCTAATTACATGAAAGAAAACATAATTTATGTAAGAATTTACCTGATAAATTCATTTCTTTCATATTGGCAAGAGTCCATGAGGCCCACCCTTTTTATGGTGGTTATGATTTTTTGTATAAAGCACAATTATTTCCAAATTCCTTTGTTGATGCTTTTTACTCCTTTCTTTATCACCCCACTACTTGGCAATTCGTTAAACTGAATTGTGGGTGTGGTGAGGGGTGTATTTATAGGCATTTTGAGGTTTGGGAAACTTTGCCCCTCCTGGTAGGATTGTATATCCCATACGTTACTAGCTCATGGACTCTTGCCAATATGAAAGAAATGAATTTATCAGGTAAATTTATACATCAATTATGTTTCTGGTGTTGACTGTCCCTTTAAGAACAAGAAAGCTGCAAAATGTTTAGTTTTCAGAATTATTGTGTTTATTAGTTGTTACATTAAAGTTGATAAAAAAAAAGCAAACAAACAAAAGAAACCTTTGAGTGGAGGTCACATGTTTCCTGTCTAGAGTGGAGCTCCAGTCTGCAGCCAGACCATTGTCACTTACTTGCCTTTGTTAATTGCATGTACAACAAGTTATACAAGTGATTATAAAAAATTCTGCAAATACTTTGAAATGCAAAGTGTCCTCTAATGTGCGGTCCTATTGACTTCCAAGTCCAGTAATTGTTGAACAAGCTAAAAATTGAAATAGAATACTTTCCTTTTTATGGGGGTACTTAAAGTGAATGTAAATTTTGATGTTTAAGTGCCCGGTTTTTAAAACTTTGATTAAAAACAGGGGCACTTTAATTCACCAAAATTTACATTTCACTCCTGTTGTGACAAAAAACTTACCTTTTAAACTTCACAGCAGCTGCTGCTTCCTCCGGTCTCACAAGCCATTTCTGATGTCAGAAATGATTGATAGGTCATCCTCCAATCACAGATTCCCCCCCGGG
The DNA here is from genome assembly GCF_027579735.1 of Bombina bombina. Lineage (NCBI taxonomy): Eukaryota > Metazoa > Chordata > Amphibia > Anura > Bombinatoridae > Bombina > Bombina bombina. The sequence continues at coordinate 610,763,235 of NC_069499.1, read as the reverse complement.
GGATTCAGTGTCTGATTCACTGCTGTGATTGGAGGAAGCCAGATACCTCATTTTAGACCCAGGAAGAGGCTTTGAAACAGGTGGAGGAAGCTGGAGCTGCTGTGAAGATTAAAAAGTAAGTTTATTTTCACAACAGGAGTGAAATGAAAATATTGATGAATTAAAGTGCCCCTGTTTTTAATCAAAGTTTTAAAAACCGGGGCACTTTAGCATCAAAATTTACATTCACTTTAAGGGCTACCTGCAACCTGCTTGTTATTTCCTCTAGAGCAGTGATTTGCAACCTTTTTTTTGCCGTGGCACACTTTTTTACATTAAAAAATCCTATGGCACACCACCATCCCAAAATTTTACAAAATCACACATTGTAGCCTAATACAGGATATATATATATATACATTATATATATATATATATATATATATATATATATATATATACACTGTACTGTGCTGTCATGCCATGTCTCCTACAAACTATGCATGACATATTGACATTCATTTACAAATAATCATAATCATTGTCTGTGAATGAATGTCAATGTCATGGTTGTAAATGATGCCTGATGAGCCTGTCACATACCTACCAATATTTCATAATTTGAAAGAGGGACACCCCCACACTGTTGTCAGTCTGCCGCGGCACACCTGAGGATCTCTCACGGCACACTGGTTGAAAAACACTGCTCTAGAGTCTGAACAGATGTGTAACTGGTTCATGTTTATTTATTTTAGTGTTAATAACTATTTTTGAAAATGGTTCTTGAGGTAGGTTGGTTAAGGAAATTTTGAGGTTATTGTTTGTTTGTGTGTTCTTTATTCTTTTTTTATTTCTTTATTTTTTAATGACACTGTATTTTCTAAACAAATTTTGCCTATAATTTGCAGATTTTTATCTTACTTTTTTTCCTAGTAAAAATTCTACAGAAATGTCATATTGTAAAGGAGAACAAGGTACCATATGTGACCCGAGAAAGGGATGTGATGTCTCACCTGGACCACCCTTTCTTTGTTAAACTCTATTTCTTTCATGTAAATGGCAAGAGTCCATGAGCTAGTAACGTATGGGAAATACAATCCTACCAGGAGCGGCAAAGTTTCCCAAACCTCAAAATGCCTATAAATATACCCCTCGCCACACCCACAATTCAGTTTTACAAACTTTGCCTCCTACGGAGGTGGTGAAGTAAGTTTGTGCTTGATTTTTATGATTTCTTCTGTGATAAGCGCTTCTAAGCATTCTGAAGCCCAATTCCTCTCAGATTACAGCAGGAGCGGACTGACAAGTCAGACAAATCAGCCCTTGCCTGAGGGCCCGCATCTTAAAGGGGCCCTGCCCCATATATGATCAAATACTGCAGCAACCAGCAGTTTTTTTTTTGTTTTTTTTATTATTAAAATTACAATTTTTTTTTCTTTTTTGGATTTTGTACTGGGGGGAGGAGGTCAGTGGGGACCCTCTCACGTCACATGTGTGGGTGGTGGTGGTGGGTACGGGGGTCTGGGCAGGCATAAGAAGTGGTAGCGTAGCCCCATGCGGGTGAGCAGTGTGAGCATGTGACACATTGTGACAGTGGTGCCGTGATGTCTTGTGAGGGATGCAATGGAGACTCTTAGTCAGAGTGGACGACGTTGACAAGTAAGCACTTGTGAGCGGCACAGCCAGGCGACAGACAGGCGACAGCACAGCTATTTACTCCCTCTAAGCACTGTTCAATAGCGTCTCTCCAAGATAGCGCATCCCTTTCGATCTGTGTGCGCTATCTTGGAGTGAGGCTTTTGATCAGTGCTTAGAGGGAGTAAATAGCTGTGCTGTTGTACTCTGTCGCCTGGCTAGCTTATTAGTTAGCACTGCGTGGGTTGTTGTCTAGGTACTCCTATCATTTCAGGAGGAAAAAGAGTAGAGGAACTTACACCCCTGCCGTTACCTAACAGCACGACGAAACCGTCATAGTGATTCATATCATTAAATACATGACTGCGTGACATCAGGAAGCGGCATAGTGAATGTTGCCTTGGGTGTTGGGATCCAGATAGGAGGTAGCTCTGCAGGGTACCTACAACGTTTGCCCTGGTTATTGTCCGGTGCGGATTTCTGTTCTGTTAGTTCATTCCATGCAGGTAATTAAAGTAAAACAGCCATTGAAAGAACTTGGCAACAACATTGTTTTGTACAGAACAGATTTAGAATGAGTGCACCAAGAAATAGTGTTGTAATATTAAAAAGAAATGCTCAGACCCTAAAAAGACAGTTATTCCTCCAAACAACTGTCAAAAATAGACAAAGTGTAGACAGAAAGGGGAGCTAATATATTTCAAAACGATAAGGATATAGAATTATAATAAGAATAACACTATGTGCAGTAATTGTAAATATGTAACAAGTAAAAAAGTAAAATATAAATTCATAATTAGTTGTTCTAATAACACTTAAGTGTAATGGTATATAGAGGAAATCCTCTCAATATAAACGTGTATAAACTAAGCATAAAGGGTATATTATATACCTTTAATTCCTAATCGAAAATTTCAATAAGAGATCAAATATATGATTGGTAACGTAAAGCTGCTTATTACTAGGAATGAACAATTATATATTAAGAAATTTGGTCTATCACCTAAATGGTTAAACTGTCTATGGCAAATTGAGAACTAACAATAAGCTAGAATTGCAACATAAAAATAAAAATACTAAATATAAATAATAAAATTAGATAAGACAATACACTAGAAAGTGTTACAATGTATAAAAGTGTAAATTTAATACATACGTGATACAAGGAAGCAATATTTATGAAAATTATCTCACTGTAGAGGATATAGTAGCGGGATCCCGTATGATACTTCAAGGGTTAAAATGCTGGTAGAAAGTAATCTATTATCATAGATAGTATAGTATAGAATAATTGTATAGGCGTTATACGCCGTGGTTTTAAAATTGTTCACAATGTAATCCTTAATGTAGGGAACTTGTGGATTATGGCCAAAATTATTTAGGAAAAGACACTTTTCATCAAAATTGTTGTGGTTACAGTACCTGTGAAACGGTGTCTCACATTGATGCTTCAAACAAGCTTAAACTCACGTTTGAGGTCGGATTTTTGTGCGGTAGGTCCTTCCGGGTCATATGTATTGTGACTCGCAGACAGTGGAGTAGTGAGTAGAACCTAACTGGTTGAAACCGCTAATTGGTTGAAACCGCTCAACCTCTATAGTAGATGGTAGGATTCAAGATGCGTTCCAAGCGCTATTCGTAATAGCTGATGTGCATCTGATAGGTTGATTACGCTGAGCCCTTATGACTGATGATGCTATTATGAATACGTTTTGAGTGCTAATAGTATTAGCTAGTAGGTCAGTTGGAAAAGTTGTTACAATCCTCAGAACTTTATGAGGTTGCGATGTCCAAACGATCTGGATAGATGTAAATAACACACACACTGATACTTTATATCTTCGTAAGGTTTGCAGGAGTTTCAGAGAGTTTCAACTTCCAGGCAGGGCTGCTATGCAATCTTGGTAATTCAGAATAAAAGTGTGCAGTATCCGAAAGCCTAGCCTTAGCTGCCAGGAAAGTCTGGAAAATATTACTTTGATTTGCAAATCAAATACTTCAGTAAAGCAGATGTCCATGTTCTCCTAATTAGGGACTCCTGACACTGAGCAGTAATAGGGCACTGACGATTTGCAGTGTACCAAGATTTTTTAGCATGAAAAAAATTAATATATATATATATATATACACACACACACACTCTGTGTGCATGTGTGTATATATATATATATATATATATATATATATATATATTTATATCTATAAAGAGTTTAAGTGTGGGATAGATAAGTAACCTTTACCCACTAAAGGAGGTGGGGTATGTGTGTATCACTTCATTTTGTGCTGCACCAAAACAATGCTTAGTTTAGTGCGGGAAGAGGAGGCTGCCTAAAAATGAGTAAGTTTTGAAATGAGTGTTTTCAGCAGATAAGGTAAGACAGTGGGAATATTTTTTTTTTATTCTAGTTTGTTCACAAAGAAAAAACAATTGGAAGCCAGGCCAGCTACCATGCTCCCACATCATGTTCATCCTCACTGTCCCTCGCCAATCTAGCGGCCATTTTTCAGAGAGGTGCACTGTCCATGTTGTCATTTACTTGCAGGTTTGTGGTCTAGTTATCAATGTTAAAGCAGTGGGCCATGTCTTCAGCAGAACATGATGCTTTGTTAATCCCCTGTCATGTGCTCCATACTTAGGATCCTTTATGTTAGCTTACTTTATGGGGTTCATGATTCTTGACCCATGCCATCAACGCATTTGAGGTTGCATCATCACTGAGCTGTTTACCTGCATCATGGAGTACGTTCATTTTGCTCATTCTGTTGCTAACCCTTTCATTGCCTTTGCCACTGAAACTGTTCTGTCTGATGTGAGACATTACTTGTCCTCCATCACATTAGTTGGATATGGGGTGGATGTTAGTGTTTCTGTGTGTGAATGTTTGTGTGTGTGTGGGGGGGGGGTATTTCTGTGTGTGAGAGAAAGTGTTTCTGTGTGTGTGAGATAGAAGCTTTGTGTATGTGTGCGTGTAAGAGAGAGTTTTTCTGTGAGAGAGTATTTATGTGTGCGTGAGCTTGTTTCTGTCTCTGCATATTTGTGTATGTGTGTTTTTACCTTTTCAAGTCTGGCTACACTCAAGAATAAAGTCACCTGACCAAAAATTGCACACACAGTGCTCAACAAAATTAGAGGGAACATTGCTTAAAAGTGTTGACTAATTGTTTACACACTTTAAATTAGCCTACCTAATTTCTTGTTTTATATTACTTCAGAAAATTTCAGGCCAAGCATAAAGATAGGGTCACAAAGGTATCTGATACCATTGCACTGGGTCTTGGGAAAAAATGTTTGAAGAACCCTGGTTTAAAACATTAGTTCTGCACTTCTGCTGCATATAACTGAGTATTGTTTTGATATAACTTCATTAGCAGCAGTTTCATCACTCACATGTACAATGTAGATAGTAAGATAGATGATATCTGCCTGTTAGATCCTCTATATACATCTGCATGTCATATCCAAAACAATGCTTAGTTTAGTGCGGGAAGAGGAAGCTGCCTAAAAAAGTTTTGAAATTAGTGTTTTCAGCAGATAAGGTAAGACAGTCCTCTGTAAGTCTATATACATCTGCCTGTCATATCCATCCAATGTATATAGCTATCTGCCTGTCAGATCCCCTGCAAGTCTGTATACATCTGCCTGTCATATCCATCCAATGTATATAGCTATCTGCCTGTCAGATCCCCTGTAAGTCTGTATACATCTGCCTGTCATATCCAATGTATACAGCTATCTAATCTGCCTGTCATATCCTCTTTATACATCCTCATGTCATATCCAATGTATACAGCTATCTAATCTGCCTGTCATATCCTCTTTATACATCCTCATGTCATATCCAATGTATACAGCTATCTGCCTGTCAGATCCCCTGTAAGTCTGTATACATCTGCCTGTCATATCCAATGTATACAGCTATCTAATCTGCCTGTCATATCCTCTTTATACATCCTCATGTCATATCCAATGTATACAGCTATCTGCCTGTCAGATCCTCTGTAAGTCTATATACATCTGCCTGTCATATCCAATGTATACAGCTATCTAATCTGCCTGTCATATCCTCTATACATCTGCGTGTCATATCCAATGTCTACAGCTATCTGCCTGTCAGATCCTCTGTTAGTCTATATACACCTGCCTGTCATGTCCAATGTATACAGCTAGTATCTGCCTGTTAGATCCTCTGTTAGTCCATATACAGTACATCTGCCTGTTATATCGAATCTATACAACTATTTGCCTGTCATATCCAATGTATACAGCTATCCGCCTGTCATATCCTCTATACATCTGCCTGTCATATCCAATGTATACAGCTATCTGCCTGTCATATCCTCTATACATCTGTCTGTCATATCCAATGTATACAGCTATCTGCCTGTCATATCCTCTATACATCTGCCTGTCATATCCAATGTATACAGCTATCTGCCTGTTATAGCCTCTGTATACAACTATCTGCCTGTTATATCTAATGTACATAGATATCTGCCTGTCATATCCTCTCTATACAGCTTTCTGCCTGTCATATCTTCTATATACATCTGCCTGTCAAATCTAATGTACACAGCTATCTGCCTGTCATATCTAAAGTGCATAGCTATCTCCTGCCTGTCATATCTAATGTACACAGCTATCTGCCTATAAATGTTATAATATTAGGCAATTTTACATCAAAGAGTCAGGACAAGGTCTTAAGTTAGAACTGAACTTTTTCTCTGTTGTGACTAGCTGAATTCCTTGAAATTGATGAACACTCTGCTTGTTTTCCTCTACTGCGTTACATTAGGTTAGCCTTAGCTCTGTAATGTCTTGCTGAAATCCTCTTGGGAAATTCTCCTTGCCAAGAGAATAACATGGTGGCTTCTGGTTTATTCCAACAGTTGTGCAGTTGCTATACAGTGAATCGGAAAACACTTTAGAGAGACTTAGTGGCAGTGCAGATGATTGTGACATTCATTTTTTTAAGCCCTGAAGAATGTGGTTGGCATTGCAAGGTTTGTTACGTGAAATTCAAATATATGTTATCACAAATGTGGACTGTAACTGTTATATAATTTAAGTCCATTAGTGGCCGTTTTGTGAAGCATCAAGGGATTAGGGAATACCATTGGATATGTGTCTGCAGGGAACATTTTACAAAATATTTAGCACTTTGTGACAATTTGTGTGTCATGTCTTTGTATTCATATTTCATGTTGTAATGGTGCATTGTATATATTCAATAGTGTTTATACCTTTACAATCCCGCCTCTTGCCCGCGCACAGCCAATCACGTGGGGCAGGAGCTGTCAATCTCCTCAGTCTGACTAGACCGAGGAGATTGAATTTCACCACATTAGTGGTGGCGAAGAGGTTAAGGAAGCGGTGGTCTGGTGACCGCTGCTTGATAAATAATGGCGAGCAAGTTCTTTTGAGAACTTGCAGCCGTAGAGGTTTAATAAATCTAGCTCATAAAGAAGGGACAGGATTCCAGAGGGATATAAATTATATCCCTCTGGAATCCTGTCCATTCTTTATGTCTCTGCTTCAGTTCACTGCTGTGTGTAACTGACAGCTATGAGGGATAATATCACTGCTATGTGTTACTGACAGCTATGAGGGATAATATCACTGCTATGTGTTACTGACAGCTATGAGGGATAATAGCACTGCTTTGTGTAACTGACAGCTATGAGGGATTATATCACTGATGTGTAACTGACAGCTATGAGGGATTATATCACTGATGTGTTACTGACAGCTATGAGGGATAATAGCTGTCGCTTTATGTATATAGTTTTTAAATATATGTATATTACTTATATTTGCCATGAGTCAGGTCTAAGTGTATTATCCTTTGCAGTCTGGCAGTTTTGTTATGGGAATCATGTTTTAGGATGTCTTACCTGGGGTATAGTATTTTTTTCAATTTTTGTTTTTTTCTTTGAAAAACTTGCGGGAAAATTAGGCTCTCGAGGGCGCAAAATGCTGTTATTTATTGCGTCATTCTTGCCACGAGAATTTTTTTGCCGCGAATGTGCGTCTGTAATGACGCAAGTTCATAATTTCCTGCATCTTCGTTGACGCTAGGTTGTTTGTCGCGGAATTGTGTTTGTTATGACGCGTCATTTCCGGATGTTTGTTGCCGCCAAAAAAATTCTCAACTTCCTCTTGCGTCGTGCATTATACTTGCTGCCAAAAAATTTAGGTTTATTTTACCTCACTTCCTATATGCTCATTGCCTTCTTTATGCTCAGAGGGCTATGCTGTTTGCTTTTTTTTGCCAATTTAGCATTTGCATTTTTTCCCATTCCTGAAACTGCTATATGTGGAAATAAGATATTTCTGTTTAAATGTTATTTTTTCTTTTACATTTTACAAGATGTCTCAATCTGATCTTGTCTCAGAAGCTGATGTAGGAACCATGCTGCCTAAACACAGTTCTACCAAAACTAAGTGTATCTGTTGTAAGCTAGTGGAGATTATATCTCCAGCTGTAGTGTGTAACAGTTGTCATGATAAGCTTTTGCATGCAGAAAAGGTTTCTATTAGTGCTAGTACAGTATCTGTTGTTCCTTCAACATCTAAAGTACATTATATCCCTGTTGATATGAAAAATGATATTGCTGATGCGATACAGAAGGCTATGGCTGCTATACCACCTTCAAATAAACGTAAAAGGTCTTTTAAAACTTCTCATAATACTGATGAATTTTGTAATGACCCGCAACATACTGATATATCCTCCTCTGATGAGGATCTCTCTGACTCAGAAGATCCTACTTCAGACATTGACACTGATAAATCATCTTATCTTTTTAAGATTGAGTATATTCGTTCTTTATTAAAAAAGTGTTGATAACTTTGGATGTTGAGGAGTCTGGTCCTCTTGATAATAAATCCAGTAAACATTTAAATTCTGTCTATAAACCTCCTGTGACTACTCCTGATGTAATTGCTAAGGAATGGCCTAAGCCTGGTACTTATTTTGTTCCTTCTTCAAGGTTTAAAAGGTTGTATCCTTTGCCAGTGGCTAAATTAGAGTTTTGGGAAAAAGTCCCTAAGGTTGATGGGGCCATTTCTACTCTTTCTAAATGTACTACTATTCCTATGGAAGATAGTACTTCTTTTAAGGATCCTTTAGATAGGAAAATGTAATCTTATCTAAGGAAAGCTTTTCTGCATTCTGGCTATATTCTCAGACCTGCCATTTCTATGGCTGATGTTGCGGCTGCATCAACTTTTCGGTTGGATAGCTTAGCACAACGGGAAAAAGACTCTGATTTGCATAGCATTTTTCATTTGCTTCAAAATGCTAATCATTTTATCTGTGATGCTATTTTTGATATAATCAAGATTAATGTTAAATCTATGTCTTTGGCTATTTTAGCTAGAAGAGCGTTATGGCTCAAATCATGGAATGCTGACAAGGTATCTATTACTATCTCTATGATTCCAGGGTAATAATTTTGTTTGGTTCCCAGTTGGATTCTATTATTTCCCCTATTCCTGGGGGAAGGGAGTTTTTTTTGCCTCAAGATAAAAAGTCTAATTGCAAATCTAAAGCTTCTTATTAGTTTTGTTCCTTTTGTCAGAATAGATAACAGAAAACCACTCCTTCCCCTAAGGACTATGGCTCCAATTGGAAGCCATCATCGAGTTGGAATAAATCCAAGCCTTATAAGAAACCAAAGTCAGCCCCCAAGACTGCATGAAGGTGCAGCCCTCAATCCAGTTCTGCTTGTGGGGGGCAGATTGAAATTATTTCAAGATGTTTGGGCAGGTTCCGTTCAGAATAATTGGATTCAGAATATTGTCTCTCAGGGGTATCGAATAGGTTTCAGAATAAGACCTCCTGTGAGAAGATTTTTTTTCTCTCATGTTCCAACAAATCCTGTGAAAGCTCAGGCCTTTCTGAAGTGTATTTCAGATCTTGAGCTTTCAGGAGTAATTGTACCAGTTCCAATTCTGGAACAGGATCTGGGTTTTTATTCAAATCTATTCATTGTTCCGAAGAAGGAAAATTCTTTCAGACCAGTTCTGGATCTGAAGTTTTTAAATCAATTTGTAAGGGTCCCAACTTTCAAAATGGTGACTATAAGGACTATTCTGCCTTTTGTTCCGCAAGGTCATTACTTCACATTCCGAATCATCCAGACTACTATCGGTTTCTGAGATTCTCTTTTCTAGACAAGCATTACCAATTAGTTGTTCTTCCATTTGGCCTAGCAACAGATCCAATAATCTTCTTGAAGGTTCTCGGTGCCCTTTTATCTGTAATCAGAGAGCAGGGTATTGCGGTGTTTCCTTATTTGGACGATATATTTTGGTTCAATCTTTTCATTTAGCAGAATCTCACACGTATTAACTTGTGTTGTTTCTTCAAAGACATGGTTGGAGGATCAATTTACCAAAGAGTTGATTCCTCAGACAAGGGTCATCTTTTTAAGTTTCCAGATAGATTTGCTTGTTTTCATGTGAGACCTCTGCAGCTTTGCATGCTGAATCAGTGGTGCAGGGATTATACTCGGATATCACAGTTGATATAGTTAAATCCGAACATTCAAATCTCTCTGTCCTGGTGGTTGGACCATCATCGGATTCTTCAAGGGGCCTCTTTTGTTCATCCTTCCTGGACTGTGATTTCCACAGATGCAAGTCTCACAGGTTGGGAAGCTGTCTGGGGGTCTCTGACAGCACAAGGAGTTTGGAATCCTCAAGAAGCGAGGTTACCAATCAATATTTTAGAACTCCGTGATATTTTCAGGGCTCTTCAGTCTTGGCCTCTATTAAAGAGAGAATCATTCATTTTCAGACAGACAATATCACAACTGTGGCATATGTCAATCATCAAGGGGGGGACTCGCAGTCCTTTAGCGATGAAAGAAGTATCTCGGATACTTGCTTGGGCGGAATCCAGCTCTTTTTTTCTGCGGTACATATCCCAAGTGTAGACAATTGGGAAGCGGATTATCTCAGCCGTCAGACTTTACATCAAGGGGGAGTGGTCACTACATCCAGATGTGTTTTATTAGATTGTTCAGATGTGGAGTCTTCCAGAAATAGATCTGATGGCTTCCCATCTGAACAAGAAAATTTCCCAGGTACCTGTTTAGGTCCAGGGATCCTCAGGCAGAGTCGGTGGATGCGTTAGCAGTTCCTTGGTTTTACCAACCTGCTTATATCTTCCCGCCTCTAGTTCTTCTTCCAAAAGTGATCTCCAAGATCATCATGGAACATTCGTTTGTGTTTCTGGTAGCACCAGCATGGCCTCACAGGTTCTGGTATGCGGACCCTGTCCGGATGTCCAGTTGTCAACCTTGGCCACTTCCTTTAAGACCAGATCTTCTGTCTCAAGGACCGTTTTTTCATCAGGATCTCAAATCATTAAATTTGAAGGTATGGAAATGCTTAGTGCTTAGTCATAGAGCTTAGTGCTTAGTCATAGAGGTTTCTTTCATGTAATTAGCAAGAGTCCATGAGCTAGTGACGTATGGGATATACATTCCTACCAGGAGGGGCAAAGTTTCCCAAACCTCAAAATGCCTATAAATACACCCCTCACCACACCCACAATTTTTTACAAACTTTGCCTCCGATGGAGGTGGTGAAGTAAGTTTGTGCTAGATTCTACGTTGATATGCGCTCCGCAGCAAGTTGGAGCCCGGTTTTCCTCTCAGCGTGCAGTGAATGTCAGAGGGATGTGAGGAGAGTATTGCCTATTTGAATGCAGTGATCTCCTTCTACGGGGTCTATTTCATAGGTTCTCTGTTATCGGTCGTAGAGATTCATCTCTTACCTCCCTTTTCAGATCGACGATATACTCTTATATATACCATTACCTCTGCTGATTCTCGTTTCAGTACTGGTTTGGCTTTCTACAAACATGTAGATGAGTGTCCTGGGGTAAGTAAATCTTATTTTCTGTGACACTCTAAGCTATGGTTGGGCACTTTGTTTATAAAGTTCTAAATATATGTATTCAAACATTTATTTGCCTTGACTCAGAATGTTCAACATTCCTTATTTTTCAGACAGTCAGTTCATATTTGGGATAATGCATTTGAATTAATCATTTTTTCTTACCTTCAAAAATTTGACTCTTTTTCCCTGTGGGCTGTTAGGCTCGCGGGGGCTGAAAATGCTTCATTTTATTGCGTCATTCTTGGCGCGGACTTTTTTGGCGCAAAAAAAAAATCTTTTCCGTTTCCGGCGTCATACGTGTCGCCGGAAGTTGCGTCATTTTTTGACGTTATTTTGCGCCAAAAGTGTCGGCGTTCCGGATGTGGCGTCATTTTTGGCGCCAAAAGCATTTAGGCACCAAATAATGTGGGCGTCTTATTTGGCGCTAAAAACTATGGGCGTCGCTTTTGTCTCCACATTATTTAAGTCTCATTTTTCATTGCTTCTGGTTGCTAGAAGCTTGTTCTTTGGCATTTTTTCCCATTCCTGAAACTGTCATTTAAGGAATTTGATCAATTTTGCTTTATATGTTGTTTTTTCTCTTACATATTGCAAGATGTCTCACGTTGCATCTGAGTCAGAAGATACTACAGGAAAATCGCTGTCTAGTGCTGGATCTACCAAAGCTAAGTGTATCTGCTGTAAACTTTTGGTAGCTATTCCTCCGGCTGTTGTTTGTATTAATTGTCATGACAAACTTGTTAATGCAGATAATATTTCCTTTAGTAAAGTACCATTGTCTGTTGCAGTTCCTTCAACATCTAAGGTGCAGAATGTTCCTGATAACATAAGAGATTTTGTTTCTGAATCCATAAAGAAGGCTATGTCTGTTATTTCTCCTTCTAGTAAACGTAAAAAATCTTTTAAAACTTCTCTCCCTACAGATGAATTTTTAAATGAACATCATCATTCTGATTCTGATGACTCTTCTGGTTCAGAGGATTCTGTCTCAGAGATTGATGCTGATAAATCTTCATATTTATTTAAAATGGAATTTATTCGTTCTTTACTTAAAGAAGTACTAATTGCTTTAGAAATAGAGGATTCTGGTCCTCTTGATACTAATTCTAAACGTTTGGATAAGGTATTTAAATCTCCTGTGGTTATTCCAGAAGTTTTTCCTGTTCCTAATGCTATTTCTGCAGTAATTTCCAAAGAATGGGATAAATTGGGTAATTCATTTACTCCTTCTAAACGTTTTAAGCAATTATATCCTGTGCCGTCTGACAGATTAGAATTTTGGGACAAAATCCCTAAAGTTGATGGGGCTATTTCTACCCTTGCTAAACATACTACTATTCCTACGTCAGATGGTACTTCGTTTAAGGATCCTTTAGATAGGAAAATTGAATCCTTTCTAAGAAAAGCTTATCTGTGTTCGGGTAATCTTCTTAGACCTGCTATATCTTTGGCTGATGTTGCTGCAGCTTCAACTTTTTGGTTGGAAACTTTAGCGCAACAAGTAACAGATCATGATTCTCATGATATTATTATTCTTCTTCAGCATGCTAATAATTTTATCTGTGATGCCATTTTTGATATTATCAGAGTTGATGTCAGGTTTATGTCTCTAGCTATTTTAGCTAGAAGAGCTTTATGGCTTAAGACTTGGAATGCTGATATGGCTTCTAAATCAACTCTACTTTCCATTTCTTTCCAGGGTAACAAATTATTTGGTTCTCAGTTGGATTCTATTATCTCAACTGTTACTGGTGGGAAAGGAACTTTTTTACCACAGGATAAAAAATCTAAGGGTAAAAACAGGGCTAATAATCATTTTCGTTCCTTTCGTTTCAACAAAGAACAAAAGCCTAATCCTTCATCCTCAGGAGCAGTTTCAGTTTGGAAACCATCTCCAGTCTGGAATAAATCCAAGCCTGCTAGAAAGGCAAAGCCTGCTTCTAAGTCCTCATGAAGGTGCAGCCCTCATTCCAGCTCAGCTGGTAGGGGGCAGGTTACGTTTTTTCAAAGAAATTTGGATCAATTCTGTTCACAATCTTTGGATTCAGAACATTGTTTCAGAAGGGTACAGAATTGGTTTCAAGATGAGACCTCCTGCAAAGAGATTTTTTCTTTCCCGTGTCCCAGTAAATCCAGTGAAAGCTCAAGCATTTCTGAATTGTGCTTCAGATCTAGAGTTGGCTGGAGTAATTATGCCAGTTCCAGTTCCGGAACAGGGGATGGGGTTTTATTCAAATCTCTTCATTGTACCAAAGAAGGAGAATTCCTTCAGACCAGTTCTGGATCTAAAAATATTGAATCGTTATGTAAGGATACCAACGTTCAAGATGGTAACTGTAAGGACTATCTTGCCTTTTGTTCAGCAAGGGCATTATATGTCCACAATAGATTTACAGGATGCATATCTGCATATTCCGATTCATCCAGATCATTATCAGTTCCTGAGATTCTCTTTTCTGGACAAGCATTACCAGTTTGTGGCTCTGCCGTATGGCCTAGCTACAGCTCCAAGAATTTTTACAAAGGTTCTCGGTGCCCTTCTGTCTGTAATCAGAGAACAGGGTATTGTGGTATTTCCTTATTTGGACGATATCTTGGTACTTGCTCAGTCTTTACATTTAGCAGAATCTCATACGAATCGACTTGTGTTGTTTCTTCAAGATCATGGTTGGAGGATCAATTTACCAAAAAGTTCATTGATTCCTCAGACAAGGGTAACCTTTCTGGGTTTCCAGATAGATTCAGTGTCCATGACTCTGTCTTTAACAGACAAGAGACGTCTAAAATTGATTTCAGCTTGTCGAAACCTTCAGTCACAATCATTCCCTTCGGTAGCCTTATGCATGGAAATTCTAGGTCTTATGACTGCTGCATCGGACGCGATCCCCTTTGCTCGTTTTCACATGCGACCTCTTCAGCTCTGTATGCTGAATCAATGGTGCAAGGATTACACAAAGATATCTCAATTAATATCTTTAAAACCGATTGTTCGACACTCTCTAACGTGGTGGACAGATCACCATCGTTTAATTCAGGGGGCTTCTTTTGTGCTTCCGACCTGGACTGTAATTTCAACAGATGCAAGTCTCACAGGTTGGGGAGCTGTGTGGGATCTCTGACGGCACAAGGAGTTTGGGAATCTCAGGAGGTGAGATTACCGATCAATATTTTGGAACTCCGTGCAATTTTCAGAGCTCTTCAGTTTTGGCCTCTTCTGGAGAGAGAATCGTTCATTTGTTTTCAGACAGACAATGTCACAACTGTGGCATACATCAATCATCAAGGAGGGACTCACAGTCCTCTGGCTATGAAAGAAGTATCTCGAATTTTGGTTTGGGCGGAATCCAGCTCCTGTCTAATCTCTGCGGTTCATATCCCAGGTGTAGACAATTGGGAAGCGGATTATCTCAGTCGCCAAACGTTGCATCCGGGCGAATGGTCTCTTCACCCAGAGGTATTTCTTCAGATTGTTCAAATGTGGGAACTTCCAGAAATAGATCTGATGGCGTCTCATCTAAACAAGAAACTTCCCAGATATCTGTCCAGATCCCGGGATCCTCAGGCGGAGGCAGTGGATGCATTATCACTTCCTTGGAAGTATCATCCTGCCTATATCTTTCCGCCTCTAGTTCTTCTTCCAAGAGTAATCTCCAAGATTCTGAAGGAATGCTCGTTTGTTCTGCTGGTAGCATGGCCTCACAGGTTTTGGTATGCGGATCTTGTCCGGATGGCCTCTTGCCAACCGTGGACTCTTCCGTTAAGACCAGACCTTCTGTCACAAGGAACTTTTTTCCATCAGGATCTGAAATCCTTAAATTTAAAGGTATGGAGATTGAACGCTTGATTCTTGGTCAAAGAGGTTTCTCTGACTCTGTGATTAATACTATGTTACAGGCTCGTAAATCTGTATATAGAGAGATATATTATAGAGTCTGGAAGACTTATATTTCTTGGTGTCTTTCTCATCATTTTTCTTGGCTTTCTTTTAGAATACCGAGAATTTTACAGTTTCTTCAGGATGGTTTAGATAAGGGTTTGTCTGCAAGTTCCTTGAAAGGACAAATCTCTGCTCTTTCTGTTCTTTTTCACAGAAAGATTGCTATTCTTCCTGATATTCATTGTTTTGTACAAGCTTTGGTTCGTATAAAACCTGTCATTAAGTCAATTTCTCCTCCTTGGAGTTTGAATTTGGTTCTGGGAGCTCTTCAAGCTCCTCCCTTTGAACCTATGCATTCATTGGACATTAAATTACTTTCTTGGAAAGTTTTGTTCCTTTTGGCCATCTCTTCTGCCAGAAGAGTTTCTGAATTATCTGCTCTTTCTTGTGAGTCTCCTTTTCTGATTTTTCATCAGGATAAGGCGGTGTTGTGAACTTCTTTTGAATTTTTACCTAAAGTTGTGAATTCCAACAACATTAGTAGAGAAATTGTGGTTCCTTCATTATGTCCTAATCCTAAGAATTCTAAGGAGAGATCATTGCATTCTTTGGATGTTGTTAGAGCTTTGAAATATTATGTTGAAGCTACTAAGTCTTTCCGAAAGACTTCTAGTCTATTTGTTATCTTTTCCGGTTCTAGAAAAGGCCAGAAAGCTTCTGCCATTTCTTTGGCATCTTGGTTGAAATCTTTAATTCATCTTGCCTATGTGAGTCGGGTAAAACTCCGCCTCAGAGGATTACAGCTCATTCTACCAGGTCAGTTTCTACTTCCTGGGCGTTTAGGAATGAAGCTTCGGTTGATCAGATTTGCAAAGCAGCAACTTGGTCCTCTTTGCATACTTTTACTAAATTCTACCATTTTGATGTATTTTCTTCTTCTGAAGCAGTATTGGTAGAAAAGTACTTCAGGGCAGCGGTTTCAGTCTGAATCTTCTGCTTATGTTTTTCATTAAACTTATTTTGGGTGTGGATTATTTTCAGCAGGAATTGGCTGTCTTTATTTTATCCCTCCCTCTCTAGTGACTCTTGTGTGGAAAGATCCACATCTTGGGTAATCATTATCCCATACGTCACTAGCTCATGGACTCTTGCTAATTACATGAAAGAAAACATAATTTATGTAAGAACTTACCTGATAAATTCATTTCTTTCATATTAGCAAGAGTCCATGAGGCCCGCCCTTTTTTTGTGGTGGTTATGATTTTTGTATAAAGCACAATTATTCCAATTCCTTATTTTATATGCCTTTCACACTTTTTTATCACCCCACTTCTTGGCTATTCGTTAACTGAATTGTGGGTGTGGTGAGGGGTGTATTTATAGGCATTTTGAGGTTTGGGAAACTTTGCCCCCTCCTGGTAGGAATGTATATCCCATACGTCACTAGCTCATGGACTCTTGCTAATATGAAAGAAATGAATTTATCAGGTAAGTTCTTACATAAATTATTTTTTTTCTGACTAAGTGATTGATACTATGAGGCACATTTATCAAGCTCCGAATGGAGCTTGAGGGCCCATGTTTCAGGCGAGCCTGCAGGCTCACCAGAAACAGCAGTTATGAAGCAGCGACCTAAAGACTGCTGCTCCATAACCCTGTCCGCCTTCACTGAAGAGGCGGACAGAGATCACCACAATTCAACCCGATCAAGTACGATTGGGTTAAGTGACCCCCCCTGCTGGCGGCCGGTTGGCCACGAGCCTGCAGGGGGCGGCGTTGCACCAGCAGTTACAAGAGCTACTGGTGCAATGCTGAATACGGAGAGCATATTGCTCTCCGCATTTAGTGAGGTCTATCAGACCGGATCCGCACTGTCGGATCAGGTCCGACAGACCTTTGATAAATAGGCATCTATATTACAGGCTCGTAAATCTGTTTCTAGGGAGATTTGTTATCGAGTTTGGAAGACTTCTATTTCATGGTGTTCTTTTCATAAATTCTCCTGGCATTCTTTTAGAATTCCTAGAATTTTCAGTTTCTTCAGGATGGTTTTGGATTAAGGTTTGTCTGCAAGTTCCTTGAAGGTACAAATCTCTGCTCTTTCTGTTTTATTTCACAGAAAGATTGCTAAACTTCCTGATATTCACTGTTTTGTTCAGGCTTTGGTCCGTATCAAGCCTGTCATTAAATCAATTTCAGTTTGATTGCTCTGCTGCTTATGTTTTAAGATTTTTTCTTTTCAATTATAAGAAAAACTTATTCTTTTGGTTGTGGATTTCATTTTTCAGCGGAAAATGGCTGTTTTTATTTTATCCCTCCCTCTCTAGTGACTCTTCTGTGGAGTTTCACATCTTGGGTATTACTATTCCATATGTCACTAGCTCATGGACTCTTTCCAATTACATGAAAGAAAACATAATTTCTTTCATATTGGCAAGAGTCCATGAGACCCACCCTTTTTATGGTGGTTATGATTTTTTGTATAAAGCACAATTATTTCCAAATTCCTTTGTTGATGCTTTTTACTCCTTTCTTTATCACCCCACTACTTGGCTATTTGTTAAACTGAATTTTGGGTGTGGTGATGGGTGTATTTATAGGCATTTTGAGGTTTGGGAAACTTTGCCCCTCCTGGTAGGATTGTATATCCCATACGTCACTAGCTCATGGACTCTTGCCAATATGAAAGAAATGAATTTATCAGGTAAGTTCTTACATAAATTATGTTTTTATATTTCAAGATGTTGAAAAAATATGTATCCTTTTTATAAAAAAAATACTAAACAAGGTTCTTAGCACTGCTGCTATATATTGCTGGTAATAAATATCTGCTATCCTGGCAAAATGATACTTTTCACTCTGCTGTTTGTTTTTGGAGTGTTGGTTAAGAACCAAGTACCTCCTGTTTTATGGTGGGCACCATAAAATAAGTTATTCAGGATTTTGTTCATGCTTTAGCGCTGCGGAATCTGTTGGCGCTCTACAAATAACCGATAATAATAATAATGCTTTATTTGCATTAAAGGGACATAAAACCCCAAATGTTTCTTTCATGATTCAGATAGAAGATGCAGTTTTAAACAACTTTGCAATTTACTTCTGTTATCAGATTTGTTTGTTTTCTTGGTATCCTTTGTTGAAAAGCAGGAAGGCACGTTTAGGAGTGTGCACGTATCTGCAGTACTATATGGTAGCAGCTTTGCAACAATGTTATACATTATCAAGAGCACTAGATGGCAGCACAATTTTCTGTCATGTAGTGCACGAGACATGTGCACAGTACCTCTTTAGATATCTCTTCAACAGAGAATAACAAGAGAACAAAGCTAATATAAATTAACTGGAAGCTTTTTTTTTAAATTGTATTCTCTATCTGAATCATGAAAGAAATTTTTGGGTTTTATGTCCCTTTAAGTAACAGCTGTTTGGTCTAAACGAAAATATCGACATGGCAGTTTTTGAATCATAAACTATTCACATACAACTTCCTGGATTTCCTTATATCATTTTGAGATTATAGCATTTATATTCACACTATATACAAATTAATTTGAGATTATAGCATTTAGATTCACCCTATATACAAATTAATTTGAGATTATAGCATTTAGATTCACCCTATATACAAATTAATTTGAGATTATAGCATTTATATTCACCCTATATACAAATTAATTTGAGATTATAGCATTTATATTCACCCTATATACAAATTAATTTGAGATTATAGCATTTATATTCACACTATATACAAATTAAATTTGAGATTATAGCATTTATATTTACCCTATATACAAATTAATTTGAGATTATAGCATTTATATTCACACTATATACAAATTAATTTGAGATTATAGCATTTATATTCACCCTATATACAAATTAATTTGAGATTATAGCATTTATATTCACCCTATATACAAATTAATTTGAGATTATAGCATTTATATTCACACTATATACAAATTAATTTGAGATTATAGCACTTATATTCACCCTATAAACAAATTCATTTTAGATTATAGCACTTATATTCACCCTATATACAAATTCATTTGAGATTATAGCACTTATATCACCCTATATACAAATTCATTTGAGATTATAGCATTTATATTCACTCTGTATACCAATGGTACAATCACCATCTAAGTTCTATACACATCACTATATTAACTGTAGTCAAATAAATATGTATACTAATGGTACATTCACAATCTAAGTTATATACACATCACTATATTAATTGTAGAGTTACAGAGGAAGGCGTTCGGCTACTATAGCAACCGCTGCTTTAACCAGGCCCTGATTGATACATACTAGAGAAAACCCGGGAATCGGATTGGAAATTAGCTCAGCCTCGGTACTACCGGATGGCACAGCCATGGCCGCGGTGTTGGAGCACGTCATGGAGCTCGGTGAGTGAGGCAGTATTACACAGTCTGCGCCAGTGTGATCAGGCGGGCAGGCGGACACTGTCACCTTTATGATTCATTTACCTACTATAAATAAAGTTACTGCAGTTGAATAGTAATTCGTTTTTAAAGTGGCTTTTCTTTCATGTAATTAGCAAGAGTCCATGAGCTAGTGACGTATGGGATATACAATCCTCCCAGGAGGGGCAAAGTTTCCCAAACTTCAAAATGCCTATAAATACACCCCTCACCACACCACAATTCAGTTATTCAAACTTTGCCGCCTATGGAGGTGGTGAAGTAAGTTTGTGCTTGATTTTTTATGATTTCTTCTATGATAAGCGCTCCTAAGCATTTTGAAGCCCAATTCTTCTCAGAGTACACTGTTTGTCAGAGGGATGTGAAGGGAGTATCGCCTATTGATGTTATGGTTTTCCTTGCGGGAAATCTTTTCAAAGGTTCTCTGTTATCGGTCGTAGGGATTCATCTCCTACCTCCCTTTTCAGATCGACTATATACTCTTATATACCATTACCTCTGCTGATACTTTTTCAGTACTGGTTTGGCTATCTGCTATATGTGGATGGGTGTCTTTTGGTAAGTATGTTTTTCTTATTTAAGACACTTGCTATGGTTTGGCGCTTTATGTGTTAAGATAAAGTTGTAAATATATGTATTTTACTTATATTTGCCATGAGTCAGGTCTATGTATATTTCCTTTTGCAGACTGTCAGTTTCAGTTTGGGAAGTAGGTTTAGGAAGTTATTGGTCTTACCTGGGGTATAGTTCTTTTTTTGAAATTGACTGTTTTTTCTTTTAATTTCACGCGCAAAATTAGGCTTGCAAGATGGTGTTATTTATTGCGTCATTCTTGGCGCAAGAATATTTTTGGCGCAAAGGTACATGTTTGATGATGCAAATTCATTATTTCCGACGTCTTAGTTGACGGCAGGTTTCCTTGCACGAGGTTGCGCCTGTTATGACGCGAGTTGCGTCATTTCCGGATGTTGTTGGCGGCAAAAAAAAATTTCAACTTCCTTTTGCGTTGTGCGTCATACTTGGTGCTAGTGATGTCGCGAACATAAAAATTTGGGTTTGCGAACGGCGGACACAAACTTCCACAACTGTTCGCTAACGGGCGAACCGGGCAAATCGACATAGGCTTCAATAGGCAGGCTAATTTTAAAACCCAAAGGGACTCTTTCTGGCCACAATAGTGATGGAAAAGTTGTTTCAAGTGGACTAACACCTGGACTGTGGCATGCCGGAGGGGGATCCATGGCAAAACTCCCATGGAAAATGACATAGTTGATGCAGAGTCTGGTTTAATCCATAAAGGGCATAAATCACCTAACATTCCTAAATTGTTTGGAATAACATGCTTTAAAACATCAGGTATGATGTTGTATCGATCAGGTAGTGTAAGGGTTACGCCCGCTTCACAGTGACAGACCAAACTCCCCGTTTAACGCACCGCAAACAACCGCAAAACAGTCCATTTGCACAACCGCAAAACTCCCCATTTGCACAAGGTTGGATACCAAGCTAGCCATGTCCCGTTCCTTGTCCTCACTGATGTCATTGAAGGTCTCTTCCTCCACCCACCCACGTACAACACCAAGGGTCCCCGAAAGGTGACAACAAGCCCCCTGGGACGCCTGCTGTGTTTGGTCTTCCACCTCCTCAAAGCCACCTTCCTCCTCTGACTCCTCTTCTTCAGACTCCTCTCTCTGCATTGCCTCTCTCTGCGTTATTATAAGGTGTGTTAAGTAGTACTATTCCTATCAGTTTAATCCCTGTTACGTCCCCTATCAGGGGATGTGTATATGGCATCGATTTTAGGAACCGGGAGATGGAAAAAGATGCTTGGTCGGTCCTCCTACTTCAAATTTGGGGCACTGCGCGTGCAATCTAATGTGCCACCAGATAGGAGTGGTGTGTTAAGTAGTACTATTCTTACCAGTTTAATCCCTGTTACGTCCCCTATCAGGGGACGTGTATATGGCATCGATTTTAGGAACCGGGAGATGGCAAAAGATGCATGGTCGGTCCTCCTTCAAATTTGGGGCACTGCGCGTGCAATCTAATGTGCCACCAGATAGGAGTGGTGTGTTAAGTAGTTCTATTCTTAACAGTTTAATCCCTGTTACATCCCCTGTCAGGGGACGTATATATGGCATCAATTTTAGGAACCGGGAGATGGAAAAAGATGCTTGGTCGGACCTCCTACTTCAAATTTGGGGCACTGTGCGTGCAATCTAATGTGCCACCAGATCGGAGTGGTGTGTTAAGTAGTACTATTCCTATCAGTTTAATCCCTGTTATGTGCCTTTTTTTTGGTTTGGTTTTTGAAGCTACAGTGCAGCACCAGA
This sequence comes from Bombina bombina, assembly GCF_027579735.1. Classification (NCBI taxonomy): domain Eukaryota; kingdom Metazoa; phylum Chordata; class Amphibia; order Anura; family Bombinatoridae; genus Bombina; species Bombina bombina. The sequence continues at coordinate 610,741,047 of NC_069499.1, read as the reverse complement.
GGCCAGAAAAATTAGGCTTGAACCCTAGTTGGTGGCGGATAAGTCACGCAAGTCATCCGGCATTCAGAGATAAAATACAATACAGCAGCGTGTGGACCATTTTTAGCCCAAGGCAGCTCATCTCATCAGGCCTTTTTTAGTCAAATGTATCGCCCACTGTCAGTCCCTTCGGGATCCATCCCTCATTCATCTTAATAAAGGTGAGGTAATCTAGACTTTTTTGACCTAGGTGACTTCTCTTCTCAGTGACAATACCTCCTGCTGCACTGAAGGTCCTTTCTGACAGGACACTTGAAGCGGGGCAGGCCAGAAGTTCTATCGCAAATTGGGATAGCTCAGGCCACAGGTCAAGCCTGCACACCCAGTAGTCAAGGGGTTCATCGCTCCTCAGAGTGTCCATATCTGCAGTTAAGGCGGAGGGTAGTCTGCTACCTGTCGGTCGAGTCGTTCTCTGAGGGTGGACCCTGAAGGGCTGTGGCAATGCGTAGGACTTAAAACGCTCCGCATGTCCTCCATCATCAAAACGTCTGTAAAGCGTCCTGTCCTTGCCGGCGTGGTCGTGGGAGGAGGAGAATTACTTTCACCCCTTCCCCTGTTAGATTCCCGTTGTGCTGTGACATCACCCTTATACGCTGTGTAAAGCATACTTTTTAATTTATTTTGGAACTGCTGCATCCTTTCCGACTTGCGGTAATTCGGTAACATTTCAGGCACTTTATGCTTATAACCGGGGGTCTAGTAGCATGTACACCCAGTACAGGTCGTTCTCCTTCAGCCTTTTTATACGAGGGTCCCTCAACAGGCACGACAGCATGAAAGACCCCATTTGCACAAGGTTGGATGCCGAGCTACTCATGTCGTTTCTCGTCCTCAGTGATCTCACTGAAGGTATGTTCTTCCCCCAGCCACGTACAACACCACGGGTACCAGATAAGTGACAATGAGCACCCTGGGATGCCTGTTGTGGTTGGTCTTCCTCCTCCTCCTCAAAGCCACATTCCTCCTCTGACTCCTCTTCCTCACAATCCTCTTCCAGCGTTGCCTCAGGTCCAGCAAGCGATGCTGATAAGGTTGTTTCTGGTGGTGATGGTGACCACAACTCTTCCTCTTCCTCTTCACGCTCATCTACGGCCTGATCCAGCACTCTTCGCAGGGCACGCTCCAGGAAGAAAACAAATGGTATGATGTCGGTGATGGTGCCTTCGGTGCGACTGACTAGGTTTGTCATCTCCTCAAAAGACGCATGAGCCTTTTGAGTAACGTGGCAAAAAAATTCCCAGCTCCGCAGAGGCTGTCCTAGCACCCCGGTCATACAAATAGTCGTTAACAGCTTTTTCTTGTTGGAGCAGGTGGTCGAACATTAGGAGTGTTGAATTCCAATGTGTCGGGCTGTCGCAAATCAAGCGCCTCACTGGCATGTTGTTTCGCCGCTGGATATCTGAAAAGTGCACCATGGCCGTGTAGGAATGCCTGAAATGACCACACACCTTCCTGGCCTGCTTCAGGACGTCCTATAAGCCTGGGTACTTATGCACAAAGCATTGTACGATCAGATTACACACATGTGCCATGCACGGCACATGTGTCAACTTGCCCAAATTCAATGCCGCCACCAAATTTCTTCCGTTGTCACAAACCACTTTGCCGATCTCCAGTTGGTGCGGAGTCAGCCACTGATCCACCTGTGCGTTCAGGGCGGACAGGAGTGCTGGTCCGGTGTGACTTTCTGCTTTCAGGCAAGTCAACCCCAAGACGGTGTGACACTGCCGTATCCGGGATGTGGAATAGTACCTGGGGAGCTGGGGGGTGCCGTTGATGTGGAGCTAGACGCAGCAGCAGAAGAGGACTCAGCCAAGGAGGTTATGGAAGAGGATGGAGTAGGAGGAGTAGAGGAGGTGGCAGCAGGCCTGCCTGCAAGTCGTGGCGGTGTCACCAAGTCCTCTGCAGAGCCACGCATTCCATTCTTGGCAGCCATCAGCAGGTTTACCCAATGCTTTGCAGACCAGGTATCAGTGGTCAGATGGACCCTTGCCCCAACACTGTGTGCCAGACATGCCATTACTTCCTTTTGCACAATCGAGTACAGGTTGGGGATTGCCTTTTGTGCAAAGAAATTTCAGCCGGGTACCTTCCACTGCGGTGTCCCAATAGCTACAAATTTTTTGAGCGCCTCAGACTCCACCAGCTTGTATGGTAAAAAGCTGGCGGGCTAACAGTTCAGTCAAGCCAGCTGTCAGATGCCGGGCAAGGGGGTGACTTTGTGACATTGGCTTACGCTCAAACATGTCCTTGACAGACACCTGACTGTGGGCAGATGAGCAGGAACTGCTTAAGGCGAGACACGAAGTGGCGGATGGTTGAGAGGGGGCAAGGAGGACAGCAGTGGTTGACATGGCTGAAGATGCTGGACCAGGAGGAGCATGGCGGCTTTGAGTTTGTGTGCTGCTTGTACTCATGTGATGGCGTTTGTGATGTGCGATCATGTGCCCTTCGCAAAGCAGTTGTACCTAGGTGGGTGTTGGACTTCCCACGACTCAGTTTCTTTTGGCACAGGTTGCAAATGGCATTGCTGTTGTCAGAGCAGGATGGTGCGTCAAGGTTCCGAGCGGAAGCTGTAGAAGATTGGGTGTCCTGTGTTAGCCAGTCAACTATGTCCTCAGAACTGTTTGAGATCGGGGTACGTGGCCTCTGAACACTTGGGATTATTCTAGGGCCAAAGAGAATCACAGCACCACGAACACGACGCCCCCTGCGGGGTGGCCTGCCTCTGCCTGCCATTTTTTTCCCGATTAGTTGTACTATGCGTGCAAGCTACTGTGACAACAGATATGAGTGGCACTGTGCACTGGCAGAAGTTGGCAGAGTAGACGCTGTAGGCCTGACACACACGCTTGCAGACAACTAACTGCTATTCAATCTATTACAGTCAAAATTGTATTTTTTTTTTAAATGTACACTACTGTTACACCAGATATGAGTTGCACTGGTGTGACACTGTGCCCTGGCAGGCACTGAAATGCACAGGTGTGAAGGAAACTGACTGCTATTATTTCACAGTCAAAAAAGTGTTTTTTTTTCTTAAATGTACACTACTGTTACACCAGATATGAGTTGCACTGGTGTGACACTATGCCCTGGCAGGCACTGAAATGCACACGTGTGAAGGAAACTGACTGCTATTATTTCACAGTCAAAAAAGTTTTTTTTTTTTTTTAAATGTACACGACTGTTACACCAGATATGAGTTGCACTGGGGTGACACTGTGCCCTGGCAGGCACTGAAATGCACACGTGTGAAGGAAACTTACTGCTATTATTTCACAGTCAAAAAAGTGTGTTGTTTTTTTAATGTACACTACTGTTACACCAGATATGAGTTGCACTGGTGGTGACACTGTGTCCTGGCAGGCACTGAAACGCACACGTGTGAAGGAAACTGACTGCTATTATTTAACACAGTCAAAAAAGTGTTGTTTTTTTTAAATGTACACTACTGTTACACCAGATATGAGTTGCACTGGGGTGACATTTGTGCCCTGGCAGGCAGGCACTGAAACGCACACGTGTGAAGGAAACTGGCTGCTATTATTTCACAGTCAAAAAAGTGTTGTTTTTTTTCAAATGTACACTACTGTTACACCAGATATGAGTGGTGGCACTGGGCAAGTGGGCACAGTATACGCTGTGAGCCTGACACACACGCTGGCAGGTAGGCAACTGCAATTAGATTACACAGGAAAAAAAAAGCAGACTGATGTTCTAGCCCTAAAAAGGGCTTTTTTGGGGTGCTGTCCTTACAGCAGAGATCAGATGAGTCCTTCAGGACTGTAGTGGACACTGAATACACTAGCCTAGCTATCGATTTCCCTATTAAATCAGCAGCAGCTACACTGTCCCTCCTCTCACTAAGAAAGCAGCTTCCAAATGAATCTAAAATGGATGCTGTCCAGGAGGTAGGAGGGTCTGGGAGGGAGGCTCTGCTGCTGATTGGCTGGAATGTGCTTGCTGACTGTGGTACAGGGTCAAAGTATTACTCAATGATGACGAATAGGGGGCGGATCGAACATCGCATATGTTTGCCCGCCGCAGCGAACGCGAACAAGCTATGTTCGCCGGGATCTATTCGCCGGCGAACTATTCGCGACATCACTACTTGGCGCCAAAATATTTAGTTTATTTTCACCCCAGTTTTTATATGACTCTTGCCTTCTATATGCTCAGAGGGGCTATGCTGTTTGCATTTTTTCCCATTCTGAAACTGCCATATAAGGAAATCATAAATTTTGCTTTAATGTTGTTTTTTCTTTTACATTTTGCAAGATGTCTCAATCTGATCCTGTCTCAGAAGCAACTGTTGGAACCCTGCTGCCTGATCACAGTTCTGCCAAAGCTAAGTGTATCTGTTGTAAGTAAGATGAGATTATATCTCCAGCTGTAGTATTTAACAGTTGTCATGATAAACTTTTGCACGCAGAAAACATTTCTATCAGTACTAGTACAGTTTCTGTTGTTCCTTCAACATCTAATGTACATGATATCCCTGTTGATATGAAAAATGATATTGCTGATGCTATACAGAAGGCTTTAACTGCTATTCCACCTTCTAATAAACGTAAAAGGTCTTTTAAAACTTCTCATAAAATTGATGAAATTTCTAATGACCGACAACATACTGAAATATCCTCCTCTGATGAGGATCTCTCTGATTCTGAAGATCCTACCTCAGACATTGACACCGACAAATCTACTTATCTTTTCAAGATTGAGTATATTCGTTCCTTGTTAAAAGAAGTGTTGGTTACTTTGGATATTAAGGAGTCTAGTCCTCTTGATATCAAACTAGTAAATGTTTAAATTCTGTTTATAAACCTCCTGTGGTTACTCCTAATTTTTTTCCAGTTCCTGATGCTATTTCTGACGTGATGGCTAAGGAATGGATTAAGCCTGGTACTTCTTTCATCCCTTCTTCTAGGTTTAAAAGGTTGTACCCTTTGCCAGCGGCTAGATTAAAGTTTTGGGAAAAAGTCCCCAAAGTTGATGGGGCTATTTCTACTCTTGGCAAACGTACTACTATTCCTATGGAAGACAGAACTTCTTTTAAAGATCCTTTAGATAGGAAACTTGAATCTTATCTAAGGAAAGCTTATTTATATTCTGGCTATCTTCTCAGGCCTGTGATTGCTATGGCTGATGTTGCAGCTGCATCAACCTTTTGGTTGGATAGCTTAGCACAACAGGAAACAGATCCTGATTTGCCTAGCATTGTTCGTTTGCTTCAACATGCTAATCATTTTATCTGTGATGCTATTTTTGATATCATCAAAATTTATGTTAAATCTATGTCTTTAGTTATTTTTGCTAGAAGAGCTTTATGGCTCAAATCTTGGAATGCTGACATGGGCCTCTATTTATCAAGCTGTCAACCGCAAATATGCTGGAAATCCACAGCGTATTTGTGGCGAGCCTGATTCGCCTTAGTTATCAAAGGCTAGAGGGCCTGCAAAAGTAGAATATAGTGACGTAACATGCGATCCGCTGGACTCAGTCCGACACAGATCGACGGTTACGTCACTCCGAATGCAAGTTCGGCACAATCTGACTATTTTGCTAGTTATCAAGATCCTATCAGGTACGCTCGCCACTATTCCGGCCCAGCGTACCTGGTTTTCAATCCGCCGCCCTGGAGGCGGCGGATGCCCTAGGAATCAATGGGAGTCTGACAGCAGCGAAAGTTCATATTTGCTGCTGCCCGATATCCCATTTATTCCTATGGGAAATGTCTAGACCTAACACACTAACATGTACCCCGAGTTTAAACACCCCTAATCTGTCCTACACCGCCGCCACCTACTTTATACTTATTAACCCCTAAACCACCGCTCCCGGACCCCGCCGCAACTAAATAAAATGTTTAACCCCTAAACCGCCGCTCCCGGACCCCACCTCAACTAAATAAAATGATTAACCCCTAAACCGCCTCTCCTGGACCCCCCCACAACTAAATAAAATGCTTAACCCCTAAACCGCTGCTCCCAGACCCCGCCGCCATCTACATTATATTTATTAACCCCTAATCTGCCCCCCCTACATCGCCGCCACGATACTAATTTTATTAACCCCTAAACCTAAGTCTAATCCCTAACCCTAACACCCCCCTAACTTCAATATAATTTAAATAAATATTACTATTATTAACTAAACAATTCCTATTTAAAACTAAATACTTACCTATAAAATAAACCCTAAGATAGCTACAATATAATTAATAATTACATTGTAGCTATTTTAGGGTTTATTTTTATTTTACAGGCAAGTTTGTATTTATTTTAACTAGGTACAATAGTTATTAAATAGGTATTAACTATTTAATAACTACCTAGCTAAAAATAAATACAAAAGTACTTGTAAAATAAATCCTAACCTAAGTTACAATTACACCTAACACTACACTATCATTAAATTAATTCCCTAAACTACCTACAATTACTTACAATTAAATTAAATAAACTAAAGTACAAAAACAAACACTAAATTACAGAAATAAAAAAATTACAAGAAGTTTAAACTAATTACACCTAATCTAAGCCACATAATAAAATAAAAAAGCCCCCCAAAATAATAAAAATCCCTACCCTACACTAAATTACAAATAGCCCTTAAAAGGGCCTTTAGCGGGGCATTGCCCCAATGTAATCAGCTCTTTTACCTGTAAAAAAAGAAATACAACCCCCCCAACATTAAAACCCACCACCCACACACTCAACCCTACTCTAAAACCCACCCAAACCCCCCTTAAAAAAAAAAACCTAACACTAACCCCCTGAAGAGCACCCTACCTTGAGCCGTCTTCACCCAGCCGTGCACAAGTGGTCCTCCAGAGGGTCCGAAGTCTTCATCCTATCCGGGCAGAAGAGGACCTCCAGACTGGCAGAAGTCTTCATCCAAGCGGCATCTTCTAGACATCTGACGCGGAGCATCCTCTTTATCCGACGGCCGACGACTGAATGACTGGTCCTTTAAATGACGTCATCCAAGATGGCGTCCCTTGAATTCCGATTGGCTGATAACATTTTATCAGCCAATCGGAATTAAGATAGGAAAAATCCTATTGGCTGATGCAATCAGCCAATAGGATTGACCTCCGCATTCTATTGGCTGATTGGAACAGCCAATAGAATGCAAGGTCAATCTATTGGCTGATTGGATCAGCCAATCCGATTGGGGATTTTTCCTACCTTAATTCCAATTGGCTGATAGAATTCTATCAGCCAATCGAAAATCAAGGGACGCCATCTTGGATGACGTCATTTAAAAGGACCAGTCATTCAGTCGTCGGCCGTTGGATGAAGAGGATGCTCCGCGTCGGATGTCTTGAAGATGGACCCGCTCTGCTCCGGAAGGATGAAGATAGAAGATGCCGCTTGGATGAAGACTTCTGGAGGTCCCTCTTCTGCCCGGATAGGATGAAGACTTCGGACCCTCTGGAGGACCACTTGTGCCTGGCTGGGGGAAGACGGCTCAAGGGTAGGGTGATCTTCAGGGGGTTAGTGTTAGGTTTTTTTAAGGGGGGGTTTGGGTGGGTTTTAGAGTAGGGTTGGGTGTGTGGGTGGTGGGTTTTAATGTTGGGGCAGGTTGTATTTCTTTTTTTACAGGTAAAAGAGCTGATTACTTTGGGGCAATGCCCCGAAAAAAGGCCCTTTTAAGGGCTATTTGTAATTTAGTGTAGAGTAGGGCATTTTTATTATTTTGGGGGGCTTTTTAATTTTATTAGGGGGCTTAGATTAGGTGTAATTAGTTTAAATTTCTTGTAATTTTTTAATTTTCTTTAATTTAGTGTTTGTTGTTTTTTGTACTTTAGTTTATTTAATTGTAAGTACAATTTGTAGGTAGTTTAGGGAATTATTTAATGATAGTGTAGTGTTAGGTGTAATTGTAACTTAGGTTAGGATTTATTTTACAGGTACTTTTGTATTTATTTTAGCTAGGTAGTTATTAAATAGTTAACAACTATTAATAACTATTGTAGCTAGTTTAAAATAAATACAAACTTGCCTGTAAAATAAAAAATAAATCCTAAAATAGCTACAATGTAATTATTAATTATATTGTAGCTATCTTAGGATTTATAGGTAATTAATTAGTTTTACATAGGAATTATTTAGTTAATAATAGTAATATTTATTTATATTTATTTAAATTATATTGAAGTTAGGGGGGTGTTAGGGTTAGGGTTAGACTTAGGTGTAGGGGTTAATAACTTTATTATAGTTGCGGCGGTGTAGGGGGGGGGGCAGGATAATGTAGGTGGCGGTGGGCTCCGGGAGCAGCGGTTTAGGGGTTAAACAATTTATTTAGTTGCGGTGGGGTCCAGGATCGACAGCTAGGGGTTAATGACTTTATGTAGGTGGTGGCAGATTAGGGGTTATTAGGTATAATGTAGGTGGCCGCAGGGTCCAGGAGAGGCGGTTTAGGGGTTAATATATTTATTATAGTTGCGGCGGGGTCCGGGAGCAGCGGTTGAGGGGTTAATAAGTTTATTTAGTTGCGGGGGCTCCGGGAGCGGCGGTTTAGGGGGTAAACAGTATAGTATAGTGTGGGTGCTTAGTGACAGTATAGAAAGAAAGCTGCGAAGAAGCCGAAGAGCAGTGAGATCGATGACTGTTAGTTAACAACAATCCGCTGCTCATCGCACCGCACTTGGTGAGCGGCTTTTTGACAGCTTTCTTGATAAATTTGGCGAACGTATTC